>NC_140165.1:245452700-245467700 GCF_963971535.1 Notolepis coatsorum
TAATAACTTTTTTTTATTGATCATTTGATTGTATTTTTCTTTTGCACCTTTGCTGTATTGCACTTGTATTATTAGCTCGAGCTTGTTGTTCTTGCATTTTGAACGAGATTTCACTTGACAAGCTTCAAACATCAACATCATGGACATCGTAACTCTGCTTCCGAATGTAAATTGTGCACGAATATCTGGAGTTGAAATCCTCTCAGAAGGTGAAACATGCAGTTTAAAGTCGTCTCCGCGGTTCCCCTCCTCTGCTGCAGTGAGCATCATAGTCGGTCAGGATGTTCGGTGTTTAATGCAAACAATCCAAAAGATGTACGTCAACAAAAAAAGAGTTCATGAAAATTACGCGTCTATCTCGATGATGTGTGTAGGTAGTTAGTTAGTTCTTTAATAGTTGTCATACAGAAGTACAGAATACTTTCATACAAAATGCTTCTTACTGTTACGCTCCAGAGACTGTGCTAGACAAGATAGTATCAAATAACATAATAACATAATATAGCATGAATTTAGAAGAAGAAAGTGAGGTCACAGTGTTCGGTATAGACATATGTACAATGTTCTGAGTTACCATATAATATACAATACACAATACTATGCAGTGTACTAATGTACAGTACTATCTAGTGCAAAGCAGAAATGGGATGAGGTACAATTTTAGGTACAATTTACAGTAAGGTGTACGAGTTGTAGTGCAATCCTTCATCCATAAATATAAAGTGTGGGGAGTGGGTGCTACAGTGTGTTTGTTTAAAGTGGGTGTGTGCTATAAAGTGTGTGGAGTGGGTGCTACAGTGTGTTTGTTTAAAGTGAGTGTGTGCGTGTGGATGTGTGTGCTATGTGCGTTTGGTGGTTGTTGTTGTGTAGTGTTCATTCATTGTTCGTTTAGCAGCCTGATGGCCTGGGGATAGAAGCTACTTCTGAGTCTTTCTGTGCTCGCCTTGAGACTCCTGTATCGCTTGCCTGACCGCAGCAGTTCGAAGAGGCAGTTGTTCGGGTGACTGGAGTCTTTAATGATTCTCTTAGCCTTGCCCTTGCAACGCTTGTAGTAAATGTTCTGGAGGGTGGGGAGCCCCCCTCCAATTGTGCGTTCGGCTGAACGTGTCACTCTTTGTAGTCTGCTTCGGTCTTTTGCAGTGCTATTCCCAAACCAGGAGGTGATGTTGCCGGTCAAGATGCTCTCTATTGTACATGAGTAGAAGTTCTTAAGGATCTTCTGGCTGACTTGGAACTTCCTTAGGCGCCTGAGGAAGTAGAGGCGTTGTCGTGCCTTCTTCACCACACTGTTAATGTGTGTGGTCCATGTCAAGTCCTCGGATATGTAGGCTCCGAGGTACTTGAAGCTGTTGACTCTCTCAACCGGTGCCCCGTCGATGCTGAGGGGGCTGTAGTCCTTGACCCCCGACCTCCTGAAGTCCACAATCATCTCCTTTGTTTTGCTGACGTTCAGGGAGAGGCTGTTTTCCTGGCACCATCCCGCCAGGACCTTGACCTCTTCCAGGTAGGCCCTCTCGTCGTTGGCAGAGATCAGGCCCACCACCACTGTGTCGTCAGCAAATTTGACGATTGTATTGCTACTCCGCTGAGCCACACAGTTGTGTGTGTACAGGGAGTAGAGGAGGGGACTCAGAACACAGCCCTGGGGGGCCCCTATGTTGAGGGTGATGGATGAGGAGGTGCAGTTGCCTGCTCTCACCACCTGGGGTCTGCCAGTCAGGAAGTCCAAGACCCACTGGCAGAGGTCATAGCCCAAGCCCAGGTCCCTGAGCTTGGCTATGAGTATGGAGGGGACTATGGTATTGAATGCCGAGCTGTAGTCGATGAATAGCATTCTCACATAGTTCCCCTGCCTCTTGTCCAGGTGTGATGCTGCTGTGTGCAGCACATGGGATATGGCGTCCTCCGTGGACCTGTTGGGGCGGTATGCAAATTGCAGGGGGTCCATGTTGATGGGGAGGGAGGAGCAGATGTAGCCCTTTACTAGCTTCTCAAAGCACTTCATGGCTATGGAGGTGAGAGCTACAGGGCGGTAGTCGTTGAGGCAAGCAGGCTTGGATTTTTTGGGTACAGGGATAATAGTGGACTTCTTCAGGCAGGTGGGGATGACAGCCTGTTCTAAGGACAGGTTAAATATGTCAGTGAATACTGGGGCCAGTTGGTCGGCACAGACTTTTAGGACGCGGCCGGGGATGCCGTCCGGACCTGCTGCCTTCCTGATATTCACTTTTTTAAAGGTCCGCCTCACCTCATGCTCTGTTACCCTGAACACTGCGCCTCCATCAGCAGCCGACCCCCCCCCCCCATTGCCGAGGCTTGTGAGCTGGTGTTGTTATTACCAGCATCAAACCTCGCATAGAAGGTATTGAGGTCGTTTGCTAAGGAGATGTCACTGTTCAGTTTGAGGGAGGCGCCTTTGTAGTCTGTCATCGTTTTGAGCCCCTGCCACATAGCTCTAGAGTCAGCTTGTTCAAACTGGAGTTCAATTTTATCCCTGTAGCGCCGTTTGGCCTCTGACACTGTCCTCCTTACGTTGTGTCGCGCCACCTTGTGGTCATTCATGTTGCCTGCCACTAGGCCGTCATTGTATGCTTTGGTGCGCTCTCTCAGAGCTTCACGGACGGATTTGTCTACCCAGGGTTTTTGGTTTGGGTAAACTTTCATTTTGGTAGTGGGGATTGTTTCTTTCACCCTAGTACAAACATAGTCCAGCACTGTCTCCGTGTAGGCATTAATGTTATCTGTGTCGCGGAACACAATCCAGTCTGTGTGGTGAAACACTGACCGGATCGTCTCTTCTGACGTCAGATCCCATTTCTGCACCTCTCGCGAGACTACGGGAGTACTTTTAATTCTCTGTCTGTACTTTGGTGAAAGGAAAATGGATGCGTGATCTGACTTGCCAAAGCCACTATCAGAATGAGCCTTGTAGCCACCTTTAAATTGCGTGTAACAGTGATCTAGGATGTTACCGCCTCTGGTGTTGCAAGTCACATGCTGATAGAAGTCAGGCAATACTTTTCTCAGATTGGCGCTATTGAAATCTCCCAGTACTAAAATGGCGGCGTTAACGTTAGCCACTTGTATTCTATTTACCTCGTCGTGTAGTCTGGAGAGCGCAACCTTGTTGCTGGCTTGCGGTGGAATATACACTCCGACCAGGACGATCGCCGTTAACTCCCTCGGGAGGAAGAAAGGACGACACTTGATGGTTATATATTCCAGTTCTGGGGAGCAGTGGTTGGATAATTCCTTCACGTTCGTTGGATCACTCCAATTTTTGTTAAACATGAAGGCAATACCTCCTCCACGTTGTTTACCGGACTCTGATGATGTCCGATCCTTGCGATAAATAAAGAAGTGATCCGCTGGTTGAATTGCGTGATCTGGAACCTCCGGTGTGAGCCATGTTTCGGTGAAGCAAAGGACATTGCAGTCCCTAACGTCTCTTTGATATTGAATCCTTGCTCGGATGTCATCCAGTTTATTGTCTATTGATTGTACATTGGCTAGCAATATACTGGGAAGTGGTGTACGGTGGCGTCTGGATCTCAGCCTGTTTCGGATCCCAGCCCTCTTTCCTCGTCGTCTTTTCCTGGGCTCTGGGAACAAAGGGTCTGGTCCTATTCTCCGGAGAATTTCTTCAGGCCATTGATGTGGTTCGGAAAGCTGATCCAGCGAGTAATCCAGTTGGTAAGTTTCCCGTAATCCAATGTCTATGAGTGACTGACGGTCATATACATTAAATGCACCAACAGTTGGTACGCACAAAACTCTAAAAACTATAAATATTAACAAAAGTAAACACAGTCTCGACGGAGCGAACAGAGAGGCAGCCGGTCGGAGCGGCGCCATCATCTAACAGGTTGTTGTTCTTACTAGTTACGCTGCTGGCCAGTACGACTTACTACCATAGTGTCTTTACCTGTATCACTGTACATATTAATACTACAACTCTGTACATACATCTGATTATCACTATTACTAATTTAAATATTTTATACCCAGTTTAATCACCTGTACATTGTATATTACTGTTGCACTTTACTGCTACATTTGCACTCTGGTTGGATGCCAGACTTCTTTTTGTTGTACTGTACTTGTGCTGTATAATGACAATACATTTGAATCTAATCTAATCTAATCTATATATGCCCCCTCCGATGAGAGCTGGGGTAATTACTTCCCGAAGTGAGCGTTGTATGAGCGTATTTTTTTGGGATGCCCCGATCGATCGGCCACCGATCGTTATCGGCCGATAATCAGTATAAATATGCAATTGGTGAATTCCGATAATGAGTCATATTCGCCGATCGCGGAAACCGATCAAGTGGAGATCTTACTCGCTGTCTGTCTCAGACGCACAGGACCTGCAAACTGCCGCTGCTCCCTAGCCCCGCCCGCACCCGTGTACAGTTTGTAAACACAGAGGACTGAGAGGCAGCTCCTCTGCTCAAGTCTATAGTGCATTCGACCTGAGCTAACGTTAGCTACCTAGCTATCGTTACTGTTTAAACAAAATTACCCAGTCAACTATTCACTTTTAGTAGGCATTGTCTAACGGTATTTAGCCGGCTAGCTACTGATAGCTCCGGATATAAACAAATGCTCCAGCAAGTCTAGTAGTCCATGTTGATACCTCCGTTAGCTTGTGTTAGCTTGCGTTAGCTGACGTTAGTTCACAGTTCAAAACGAAATGTCCGATTGAACTAAATAGTTGTCTTAACGTCATCTAGATTCTAGCCGGCTAGCAGTAGCTACAGATAGCTCCTGATATCAATGTCTTATAACATTGATTCAATGCGTATTCGAGCTGAGGGCTTGCTGAATGTGATATGACCAAAGCACAGTAGTAACGTTATACCAATAGGGTCCAGCTGCAGCGCCGGAGAATCCTTTTTGGAGCTGGAGGCTACTAGAGTACACAGACAGTGGCGCTGTTTGCAGATAGCGAGCATTTTGACTTGTTGCGTGGTGGCGATGTCTCGCAGATAATACAAGTACAAGTCTAATTATATATTATATATATTTTATATAAAAAAAATATTATATAAAATAATTTTTAATTTCTTTTTAATCAAACACGATCGGTATCGGGTCGGTATCGGCCGATATGGCTCACGACGATCGGTGATCGGTATCGGTGGCAAAAAACGTGATCGGGGCATCCCTAGTATTTTTACCTAAAACTGGAGAACTTCTGTCAACATCTGTAACAAGGGCCAGGCACCAAATACATCTTACAACTGTGCAAAATAATTTGTCATTCGAATATCAGTTTTCTGCTAAATGTAATCTAGTAAAAATGATAAGCAATTAACTAGAAACATTTTCCCTCTTAAAACTATGGACTTTTCAGTGACGAGGGATGAGCATAGATTTTTATTAATAGTTGTTAAATTATTGAAGATTGAATAGTTTATGCAAATATAGTTTTGTCTCAGAAAATATATTTCCCTTGTTTTCACCGACACCTACACAGTGTAGTGCATTGAGAGGGGACCCTATTAACTGTTACACCGCTGAACGGCATGCTGGGTACAGACACCTACACTGTGTAGTCTAAACAACATTGCATGCGTGCACGAGGAAGGATAATAATTATGATCTAGTGTTGATTTCAGGAAGATCCGATAATCAGGGGAAAAATGACAATGTGTTTATTGAATTACACAAAAACGCAGTTTTCGCGTCTTTTCCCTGGAATGACTCAGAAGCACCCAAAGTATATTCATATTCAAAACGGTATAAAACGGAAATGTACGGATGAAAAAAGAATCTGTTTTTTGCACGTTGACCAGAAGCAGCTCACTGAGACTCGACGGCGTTATTAGACCCATAGCTATACTATAAAATATAGGTTTAGCTCTACAAACTACAACTACGTTTACATGGGGTTAATGGACGGCAAGGAAGGGGTCACTTCTATAGCAATTTTCTATAGTCACTTCTATAGCAATTCTATAGCAATTTTGTGGGTTTTGCCCATCCTTACCAGTGACTTAATTAAGCATTACATCACGCGCAGGAGTGGTTTGTGAACAATAAACCATGCCTAGGGGTGGTCGTTAGACCCCCCTAGGCATGGTTTATTGTTCACAAATCACGACTGCAAGTGGTGTAAAGCTTTTATACAACTGCCACATTCATCCAACCTTATTTCTATACAATAAACACACATTAATCGAAGATTTATTGAAAAAACCATCCGCCAGAAAAAGTTGTTCCCACAACTACAAAAAAGACAATTTGCCTCCATGTGGAAGCAGATCGGAAGTGCATCCAACCAACTAACACATCCAACTGTGTATTATTGGAATGATTGAGAGAAGTTGCCTCATGTGGAAGCAGCTTGAAGTGCATCCAACCAACTAACACATCCAACTGTGTATTATTGGAATGATTGATTGAAAATTGTATTACCAGATGCAGAATGGGTACAATACAGTACGGCTCAATACACACAATTGTTAAGGGAATGCAGACCTACTTTCCATAGAACTTCATTCTTAGATGCTTATATAGAAAGTAGGTAAAACAAATTAAAAAGTTTTCTTTGCCCTATAGCATAGGTGTCAAACTCACGGCCCGCGGGCCAAATCCGGCCCGCCACGTCATTTGATGTGGCCCCCCAAGAGCTCAGGTAAAAAAAAAAATAATTGTGGGTTAATGCGTTAATAAAGCTTTAACTTTGACAGCCTTAGTTATTACACATTCTTACACATACATGTATGTTGAACATCTGAGGTAACAAAGGAAAAAAGCCAAAAGCACTTACTCCTCAGACATTCTTTGACAATTTTACAGCCCAAAATACAAAAACGATCCAGGCGGAATAGGTAACAAAGGGTTGAAGAAATATTGTCTGAACTGTCAGATGCAAACTGGCTGTGTGACATAACCGAGCATCTCGCTCAATTGAATAAGAAGCTGTAGGGACGCAAACAAGTCCCACCCAAAACTTGACCAATATAGTTGTGAACTGAGACAACCCTTATTTTGTTATTTTTGAGTACAGTTACAGTTGTGTGTTCATGCAGACACATAATAGCAATTTCATTACGAATTGAAAATGGGGGACCCTGATGTAAACAAGTCGAAAGTCTTTCTCTGGTCTGCATCCCCTTAACAATTGTGTGTATTGAGCTGTACTGTACTGTACCCATTCTGCAATCTGTTAATTAAAGTTAATTAAACTATCTTCCATTAGTTGGATGTATGGCCTCTGCAAGGTTGTGTGCAGCCATTTGTTTTTGTAACATCTGCTACATCTGTCCCACGTGTTCTTTGCAGCTCACAGTTGTTAGTTCTGCCCCTCTTGACTGTGACAAAAAGGTTTTGAACAAACTTAATGTCATAGCTTGTATTTGATGATATTCTTCTTTGTTATTTACTTGAATGGTTTGATCATTGATTGGTGGAGTAATATGGGGTTCTGATAAACTAAAATTATTTGTTAAAATAACATAAGCTAACATATATTTTTACATTTATGCAAATGAATATGCAATATGTATAACTTGAATAAGTAATAAATACAGAAACACCATGTTTAACAATATGTAAATGTGTAGCTACATTTATTTTACATTACATTAACATTTATACGGTCTTTGGCCCTTTGAGGGCAACCATAATGCTGATGTGGCCCTCTGTGAAAATGAGTTTGACACCCCTGCCCTATAGGAAAAAAACGTCTGACTATCCCCCGCGTTGCAGGCAGAGTGTGTGTGTGTGTGTGTGTGTGTGGGGGGGGGGGGGTGTGTGGCGGTGGGTGGAGACTAGAGCGAGCGCTGACAGTCGAAAGGAAAAAGAAATTGAAAAAAAAATTGAAAATTAATCAATCAATCAATCCGCGATTTTTCTTTTGTTACAGAATGATTCAAGACCCATCAATTACATCATCCAACATTGTTTAAACGACTAAGACATTCGCTGTGACAGAATCGCTTGATATTTAGTCGTTTAGTCGCTATCAACATATCCATTTGTAAAGATTATTGTCCACCTTCTTGTGATCCGGCGGATTGATGTGATGTGATTCGGTTGTGGGCGGGTCCTGGGCCAGCAAGCGTGGACTGATCGCAATACATACGTGTAAATGGACTGTTTCAGCCAATCAGAATCGAGAAATTTGCATGCCGTTGTATAATGTAAGTTAAGCTTAATGTAAGTTTTTAACACTATGGTAGTAAGTCATACTGGCCAGCAGCATAACTAGTAAGAAGTAAAGGACAGAGTTATATTATCTGGTTGTTTTATTATTATTTCACATGGATCTTGACTCCCAGAGCACAACTCTGCTCACCCCAGCTCAGGTTCAATGTCATAATACGTGCAGGGGATAATGTTCGCAAGAAAAGACTTGAGCACCTATATATACACACTTATATATACACCTATATATACACACCTATATATACACCTATATATACACCACTTAAAAGTCTGAACTGAGCTCATGGTGCATAGCACACTAGCATGGCCTCTGCACCAAATTCTCTCTCTCTCTCTCTCTCTCTCTCTCTCTATCTCCCTCTCTCTCTCTCTCTCTCTCTCTCTCTCTCTCTCCATCTCCCTCTCTCTCCATCCCTCTCATGTAAGAGCTGCATATAAATGTGTTAATTAAAGTGTCACAAGCCCAAGCCAAAATAGGACACATCTCTCATGAAACATTGCTATTAATTCAGGCTTCGTTAGCAGATGTAGCTAACAGGTAATTAACAGGCATTAGGCGAGACGACTGTGGGGAGGGCCGGTCCGCGGTGAGTCATCGCTGCCGTGACATCATCACCGCCTCATTAGCGCCTGACCTTTCACCTTCCCCAGGAGCCCCTATGCCTGGAGAAGCGTGTGATCGGCCCGGCCACCATGGCGAGTGGATACAGGCTCCGACACGCACCGGGAGACAGTTAGTGAGGGAAGGATGAGAGAGAGAGAGAGAGAGAGAGAGAGAGAGAGAGAGAGAGAGAGAGAGAGAGAGAGGAGAGAGAGAGAGAGAGAGAGAGAGAGAGAGAGAGAGAGAGACAGAGACAGAGAAGAGAGAGAGAGACAGAGACAGAGACAGTGTGAGCGTGAGACTGAGTGAGCACAGCCTTGCTATTGAAAAGGGGAGGCACAGGAAAACCTGGCTTCCTGCAGAGCAAAGGCTGTGCTGTCATTGCATCCTCAATGAGCCTGAAACAGAGATACACTTCCTCACCAAATGTGAAAAATATGAATATCTTAGAGAAACGCATTTATTTTTATTTGAATTAATAACAAAAGGTTTTCTTACACTACCATGTACAGAAAAACTACCTGTCCTACTAGGGGAGGACTCAACAAGCTGTGAGCTAGCAGCAGTCTATGTTGCTGCCTGCCATAGACTGAGGGACAGTGAGTGACAGTCACCTGACACGTTTATGCTGTAATATTTGATGTTATGATGATATTTTTATGTACTTTGACATTGATATCTGTTTTGTAATTCATGTTTAATGTTAATATTAATCATTTGCTTTGGCAACATGCCATTTGAATTTAATTGAATTGACAGAGAGAGGGAAGGATGAGAGAGAGAGAAGGATGAGAGAGAGACAGAGAGAGATGGAGAGAGAGGGAAGGATGAGAGAGAGAGAAGGATGAGAGAGAGACAGAGAGAGATGGAGATAGAGAGAGAAAGGGAGGGAGAAACAGAGGGATAGAGAAACAGATGGAGAGAGGGAGAGAGAGAGGGAGAGAGGGAGAGAGAGAGAAAGGCTTAGGACTAGACACATTACCTAGTTTAGCCTGTCATGCAACTATGAGCTGGCTAGATGGCTACGTCAGTTCAGTCATACAGTTCGCTCCAAGATGGAGCTGCTCGCAGCCGTAAAAATGGATTTATGTATTTTTGGATGCAGATTTAAAAAGGGTATCTATGCAGCGTCATCTGGAAAATCTGGAACCGTGTATTGGGACTCTGTCGATGTGTGATGTGCTCACTGAGAACTCAATTGCCATAAAGACGTCACTTTGTAGTGAGATCAGGCTTGACTGTGACAGACTGTGTGTCTCCTGCTTGAGTTGTTGCACAGAGCTCCCTCTCTCTCCCCCTCCCTCTCTCTCTTGCTCCCACTCTCTCTCTCTCTTGCTCCCTCTCTCTCCCCCCTCCCTCTCTCTCGTTCCCGCTCTCTCCCCCCTCCCTCTCTCTCTCCCCATCCCTCTCTCTCCCCCTCCGTCTCTCTCTCCCCATCCCTCTCTCTCTCCCCCTCCATCCCTCTCCTCCCCCCCTACATCTCTCTCTCCCCATCCTCTCTCCCCCCTCCCTCTTTCCCCCCCCCCCTCCCTCTCTCCCCATCCCTCTCTCCCCCCTCCCTCTCCCTCTCCCCCCTCCCTCTCTCTCTCCCCCCTCCCTCCTCTCTCCTCTCCCCATCCCTCTGTCCCCCTCCCTCTCCCTCTCTCTCCCCCCTCCCTCTCTCTCCCCCCTCCCTCCTCTCCCCCCTCCCTCTCTCTCCCCCCTCCCTCTCCCTCTCTCGCCCCCTCTCTCTCCCCCCTCCCTCCCACCTCAGTGGTATCGCTGCTTGCAGGGCGGCTGGGGAGTGTCGTGTGTAGTTCATGTAGTACATGGTGGATTGAATGGGCTGCAACACAAGTACACAGACGCCCCTCTGCATCAGAGATGTGACACACATGCACAGTACACTGTATACGCGCATTACACACTGTTACGCACACGCACAGAGCCCATTATAAGCTCTCAATACAAGCTATAAGAGGGTCAACTTGTGATTCCTTGGGGAAGGGGAGGGGGCGGTCATCTGTGCAACCGACAAGACTTGGATCCCTTCGGCCAATGAAGTCATCTAAGGCAACCATCAATATCACCACTGAAAGTAATCGTCACAAATGACCTACAATTTAGTCGCAGAGCAGGCGTTGTGGGGCGGTTTAGTGTAATGGACACGGGGTGCCGTCGTAACGCTTTGGTTTTCATGTCTATCGCCTGAACGTATCTCGTACGAGACTCTGCCGTCTAGCTGTCTGAAAATAGATTTTCGGGGGCCCGCAAATTTCCAATAAACTCTGGTAACGCTACGAGCGTGATCCCCCGCGCTCTGAGATTACCTGCAATAAGTGGAACGACGACAGAGAGAGGAGAGCGGAGAGACAGGTGTGTGTGAGAGAGAGAGAGAGAGAGACAGAGAGAGAGAGAGACAGGTGTGTGTGAGAGAGAGAGACAGGTGTGTGTGAGAGAGAGAGAGAGACAGAGAGAGAGAGAGAGAGAGACAGGTGTGTGTGAGAGAGAGAGACAGAGAGAGAGAGAGAGAGACAGGTGTGTGTGAGAGAGAGAGCGAGAGAGAGACAGGTGTGTGTGAGAGAGAGAGAGAGAGAGAGCGAGAGAGAGAGAGACAGAGACAGAGAGAGAGAGACAGGTGTGTGAGAGAGAGCGAGAGAGAGATAGACAGAGAGAGAGACAGAGATAGAGACAGAGAGAGACAGACAGGTGTGTGAGAGAGAGCGAGAGAGAGAGAGAGACAGAGAGAGAGAGAGAGAGAGAGAGAGAGAGAGAGAGAGAGAGAGAGAGAGAGAGAGGAGAGAGAGAGAGAGAGAGACAGAGACAGGTGTATGAGAGAAAGAGAGAGAGCCAGGTGAGCGAGAGAGCCAGGTGAGAGAGAGAGGTGTGTGAGAGAGAGACAGGTGTGTGAGAGAGAGAGAACCAGGTGAGAGAGAGAGAGAGAGAGAGAGAGAGAGACAGGTGTGAGAGAGAGAGAGACAGGTGTGTGAGAGAGAGAGATTTTTTTTTTGATTTTTTAAAGTACTTTATTTTGTACTGTATGAAAAAAAATCTTTACAACAAGCCTTTAAAAAGACTTTACATCTTCAAGATTAAAAAAACAATACAAACAAATAAATAAATAGAGCTTCACATATTCATAATGTTGTTAAAAACCAATTCATCATCAAAGACATCACAAATCACATTTCCATAACACCATTCCTGAGCAAAAGCCTCCAAATTTCCCATAGCTTTATAAAACCTGAACTCCAGCCAGACTCTAGCCTTCACATTACAGCACCACACTAACACTGCATCCTGGTCCGGTTTATCTTCCACTCTGTTTCTCCTGTTTACATAAACTGCAAGCTTAGCTTCCCCCACCAGAAAATTAAGCAGTTGCCATTTTTCTTATTGTCTTTTTTATATCCTGCTCCAAAAATATAACCAATAACAGAAAAAGGTTTCACCAAAAAGCCTAAAAACGTCGGTGAGCAGCTCAAACAGCCCTAAAAGCCTGTTACACTCTAAAAACGCATGAAAAACAGTCTCAGTCAACCCACAGAAAGGACATTTATTATCCACCTCTGGGTTGATGATGGAAACAAAAGCGTTCACTGCCACAGCACCATGCAGAATCCTCCACTGAAGGTCTGCCGTTTGTTTTTTTAAAGGATGTTTATATAAAACCCTCCACACAGGTTGAGTGTCATTACCTGCACACAGCCTGCTCCTCCATACAGTGTCCACTCTGTTATTTAGCCATTTCTTATTAATTACTTTGACACAGTTTCTGTACCATGATTTCCTATCCATTTTGTATAATGCTGAATCCTTTACAAAAAGTAGAGGACCAGACATTTCTCCCAGTACAGGGCTCAGGTAGACATTTGGAAACTCATCCTGTTTATCCGGTTTTAATGCTCCACTGCTGTATAATCTAAGCATGCCCAGCTCCTCGACAGTCAACCTCTGTCTCCAGAGATCCAGCACCCTGGTTGCATAGCGCTGCGACCTCAGGCCCAATAACGAACACACAGCCTGAGCATCCTTTAACTCTGGTCCTGCTGTGTCTGCCAGCCGTGTCAGGCGTACCACTTCGGCAGCACACAGCAGTCCAGTCAGCCCAGGGTTTGCACAGTCGCTTATGTCCATTCTTGCACCGTGAACAAGAGAAGAGGCTCCTCAAGTAACCAGTGCAACGATTTAGTAGAAGTAGTTCTTATACACTTGAAAAGTGTACAACATTTAAAAAAAAAACTGATAAAAAGGAGGAAGTGCATTTAACCTTAAAGTCGTCGGGTCTGTTAAAAACAAAGATACATCAAGTCCAAGACTATTTACTTGTCAAAGAATAAAAGAGGCAACTTCTCTCCAAACTAAATCTCTTGGTCCTAACAGATATCGCTGTATGAACTGTAGCCTCAAAGTCGCTGTCCTACTTGCTAAATGAACCAGGCCTTGCCCTCCCTCTTCTCTGGGCAAAAACAGAACACTCTGAGGAACCCAGTGCAGGCGATCCCAAAAGAAATCAACCATCTTTGCCTGCAACCGCACCAACATGCCTGAAGGAGGCTCCACACATGCCAGCTTATGCCACAAGGTAGAAGCCACAAGGTTATTTATTATCAGGACTCTGCCTCTATAGGAAATCTGAGGCAACAGCCATCTCCACTTAAACAGCCTTCCTTCTACTTTCTCCACCACATTCTCCAAATTTTTCTGTACAATCGTGTCATTTCCAAGGTATAGTCCCAAATATTTAAAACCATCCCTTTTCCAGATCATGTTTTGAGGTAACACAGGTAATCTACTATGCCAGTTTCCCACAGCTAACGCCTCACTCTTCCTCCAATTTATTTTGGCAGAAGACACAGCCCTAAAACTGTCAGCAATTCTTTCCAATATATTTACATCATTTTGGTTTTTTACAAATACAACTACATCATCAGCATAAGCTGACAAAACAATGTTATCTTGGAAACCAGGTATAGCTAAACCCCTCATCTCATTTCTCAATGTTTGTAACATGGGTTCCAATGAAATTGCATATAACATGCCAGAGAGAGCGCAGCCTTGCCTAATGCCCCTCTGTACCTCAAAAGGAGCACATAGAGAACCATTGAATTTTAACACACTCTCAATGTTCTGATACAACACTTTCACCATAGCAATGAGACCATCGCTGAACCCAAAACTCTTCATAACACTCCAGAGATAATTGTGCTCAACGCGGTCAAATGCTTTCTCCTGATCTATTGAAATAAGAGCAGTATTCAAACCCAATGAATCAGAGACACCCATCTCTTGCCCCATTCAAGTTCAAAGTTCCAACCTTAAAAATGTTCCATGGAGAGAAGAGGAGTGACTAAAACGCACAATAACAATAAATTAAAAGTTGCCACTTGTTTTCCTTTCATGAATTTGTTTTCTGACCTTTGGCAGTAATTTCCTTAGTCTATACACCTCCTGCTTAGTAAAGCTGTTATTTCCCATGTGAAACCTGACAGACGTATAGAAAGCCTCTGTATTAGGAATATGTTCCTCTATTTTCAAGCCCCGAACATTCTTTGTTTCCTGTAGCAAAGTTTTGATGGTTTTGACTGACAGTGATCTTCTGTTTTGTGACTTCCTTAACTCAGATATGTCACTACCATCTGACTCATACTCCTCACTATCACTCTGGTCTGACTGTGAAGTCATTCCTTTGCGTTTATGAGGTGCAGATTGTGAAACAGCCTCATCTTCCATTTCCACCTCATTTGTCTGTTCATTAACTTCTGCACTGCTTTCACACAAACCACTGCTACTCTCCTGTGTTTTCCCCCCAGACACAGCAGCACTGTATGTTTGTTTCTCACAGGCCCCTTCTAGCTGCAGTTCTCCTGTAGCCCTGTCTGTCTGTTTCACACAGGCCCCTTCTACCTGCAGCTCACTTGTAGTACTGTCTGTCTGTTTCTCACAGGCCCCTTCTTCCTGTAGCTCACCTTTAGCACTGTCTGTCTGTTTCTCACAGGCCCCTTCTACCTGCAGCTCACTTGTAGTACTGTCTGTCTGTTTCTCACAGGCCCCTTCTTCCTGTAGCTCACCTTTAGCACTGTCTGTCTCAGCTGGATTATCCCTGGCCACCTCTGTTTGTATCTCAACTGTAGCACTGTCTACAGCTGCTTCTTTATCCCTGGCCACTTCTGTCTGTAGCTCCCCTGTAGCACTTTCTGCAGCAGCTGGTTTAACCCTGGCCACTTCTTCCTGTAGCTCCC
>NC_140165.1:245472700-245752700 GCF_963971535.1 Notolepis coatsorum
AGAGGAGAGAGAGAGAGAGAGAGAGAGAGAGAGAGAGAGAGAGAGAGAGAGAGAGAGAGAGAGAGGAGAGAGAGAGAGAGTAAGTATGTGCGTGTCTAAGAGAAAGACTGAACTGTGAACCTCTTCCACCACTGTGTGTGTGTGTGTGTACTAGGAGGTGTGTACTAAGAGGTGTGTACTAAGATGTGTGTACTAGGAGGTGTGTACTAGGAGGTGTGTACTAAGAGGTGTGTACTAGGAGGTGTGTACTAGGAGGTGTGTACTAGGAGGTGTGTACTAAGAGGTGTGTACTAAGAGGTGTGTACTAGGAGGTGTGTACTAGGAGGTGTGTACTAGGAGGTGTGTACTAGGAGGTGTGTACTAGGAGGTGTGTACTAAGAGGTGTGTACTAAGAGGTGTGTACTAGGAGGTGTGTACTAAGAGGTGTGTACTAAGAGGTGTGTACTAGGAGGTGTGTACTAAGATGTGTGTACTAGGAGGTGTGTACTAAGAGGTGTGTACTAAGAGGTGTGTACTAGGAGGTGTGTACTAGGAGGTGTGTACTAGGAGGTGTGTACTAAGAGGTGTGTACTAAGAGGTGTGTACTAGGAGGTGTGTACTAGGAGGTGTGTACTAGGAGGTGTGTACTAGGAGGTGTGTACTAGGAGGTGTGTACTAAGAGGTGTGTACTAAGAGGTGTGTACTAGGAGGTGTGTACTAAGAGGTGTGTACTAAGAGGTGTGTACTAGGAGGTGTGTACTAAGATGTGTGTACTAGGAGGTGTGTACTAAGAGGTGTGTACTAGGAGGTGTGTACTAGGAGGTGTGTACTAGGAGGTGTGTACTAAGAGGTGTGTACTAGGAGGTGTGTACTAGGAGGTGTGTACTAGGAGGTGTGTACTAAGAGGTGTGTACTAGGAGGTGTGTGTACTAGGAGGTGTGTACTAGGAGGTGTGTACTAAGAGGTGTGTACTAAGAGGTGTGTACTAAGAGGTGTGTACTAAGAGGTGTGTACTAGGAGGTGTGTACTAAGAGGTGTGTACTAAGAGGTGTGTACTAGGAGGTGTGTACTAAAAGGTGTGTACTAAGAGGTGTGTACTAGGAGGTGTGTACTAAGAGGTGTGTACTAAGAGGTGTGTACTAAGAGGTGTGTACTAAGAGGTGTGTACTAGGAGGTGTGTACTAAGAGGTGTGTACTAGGAGGTGTGTACTCACTGCACAGGGCCGTGATGTGGCTGCTGTCTTCATGGACAAACTTCTTAGTCACCGACTCCTCCATGATCTGCTTCACCTGAGGACAAAATTGCAAAAGGATTGTTATTTTTCACGCGATTATCATCATCATTCAAATCATTCCTATCATCGCCAGGCACTAGGCAGGCGGTGTGTGTGGCTCCAGATTCCCCACAGTCGATTATTCTGTAGTCGCAAGTTCGCAACAGTCAAATAAATAGGTGATTTGATGTTTATTGATTGTTGTGATCAAGTCGATCAATAGGCAATAATAGGCTTGAGCTCAGTGTACAACTATTGTTTACGCTGAATTAAATATGATTCGATCGGTTTGCAGTCTGATCCGTTTGTGTTTAGAGAATCAAGGAATACAGGGACGGCACATCTCTCTTGTGGGCGTCAGGGCCGGTCCACACCTTCACCTGAGAGGCACCTGTTCCACAGAGCCGTGTAGTGACCATGTTAACAGGTTAGAGCAGCTACACAGTGACCATGTTAACAGGTTAGAGCAGCTACACAGTGACCATGTTAACAGGTTAGAGCAGCTACACAGTGACCATGTTAACAGGTTAGAGCAGCTACACAGTGACCATGTTAACAGGTTAGAGCAGCCACACAGTGACCATGTTAACAGGTTAGAGCAGCTACACAGTGACCATGTTAACAGGTGAGAGCAGCTACACAGTGACCATGTTAACAGGTTAGAGCAGCTACACAGTGACCATGTTAACAGGTTAGAGCAGCTACACAGTGACCATGTTAACAGGTTAGAGCAGCTACACAGTGACCATGTTAACAGGTTAGAGCAGCTACACAGTGACCATGTTAACAGGTTAGAGCAGCTACACAGTGACCATGTTAACAGGTTAGAGCAGCTACACAGTGACCATGTTAACAGGTTAGAGCAGCTACACAGTGACCATGTTAACAGGTTAGAGCAGCTACACAGTGACCATGTTAACAGGTTAGAGCAGCTACACAGTGACCATGTTAACAGGTTAGAGCAGCTACACAGTGACTGTTCTGAAGGATCAGATTAAACCAAATATATATATTTATTTATATATATATATTTAATTGTATTTGTATATCCCCTGATATCCCTTGTATATTCCTTGTACAATATGCATTGAATATCCCTTCTAGTCTACTGAACATCCCATAATAGTCTCCATTCTACCATTGGACGAGACCTTGGTGCCAGGTCGCCATACCCCTCAGACCAGGTTCAATCGTACCGCTCAACATGTATGGACAAGTCCTAGTTCCGCGTCGGAATATGTCTACCGCACCACTAATGGTACTATTTGTTCATAGTGCGTATATATACTGCGCTATTAAAGTAGAGCTTTCTTTTAGTCCAGTTCCTTACCCTCCAACAGAGTGACAGACGCAAAAGCCTCCCCGCGAACCACGTGTGGGCAGTAAGGCCAATTCGGCCCAGTATCGGCATTGAGACATCGTGTATATTAATATTTGAATAGTCATATTTGGCACTATATCGTCGAGTTGGACGTATTCTATTAAGCTAATAATAGTCTATTCATATGTAGTGCCTCGTGCGGTAAGAGTTCTATAGTAATCAGCACCCCCATCGTTTCGGGCATCAGCTGGACGCTTATCCAGGGTGGTTGACCCCACGTGAAGCTGCACCCGAGGAGCTCCAGGCCAAAGAGCGAGTGGACCCATATATTGGATTATTCTACCGACGACGGCTAGCCTTCCCCGGCTTGGATTATGCTTTGAGTACTTTGATTATTCTATGGATAAAGGCCAACACTGCGGTGTGTTGGAAATACCCCCCCCGGAGAGGACGACAGGTGAGAAGACGCTCTACACGACGAGGTCGCCTCACGTCTCTCCATCGTGGACCGGAGGACGCCGGCCACAGAGAGTCCAACTGCTTTCATCTGTGGATCGAGGATCGCTGGGCACCGAGTCGCACGACTGTGGGCTCTCCCAGGATACCCTCGGCCAGACGGGATACAGCCAGACTCTACCCCCCCCCCTCCAGCTGTCCTACAAGCAGTCGGAACCTTCCCCTAGTGTATCCAGCTATATAATCATTCAAGTATCATTGCTATTGTTCCCTAAATATTCCAGGTTGTATATTTGCTTCCTGCGCAATCAGAGATTGGACATTCGATATTGATCTACCTACGAATACTCATTTGCCATAAAAGTGCATACTATTTCAAATCATAAATGTAATTAAGTGATCGTTGTACATACCTTTTGCTATGTATTATTATTAAACGCAGACTTTCGACTTGGTACATTTGTGTTGGATCCGTTTCATCAGGTGGGAGTGTTTATCATAATTATTTATACCTAGTACTGGGTGGCCAGAGTCTAAAGTACAAGAGGTAGTGGTAGTAAGTATCATATCTAACAATACAGTCAGGGAATTGTACCCCTCAGTTACAATTGGTCCTTCGAGCCGGAGGGTAATCAGTGTAATATTAATATAGTGTTATTAATATTAAAATGGCCTATGATGAACACTCCACGAAACGATCCTCCTAACCAACAACGCCCGCGGCGCAAACGACAGCTCCCTCAGTACCTAGAGGCTTACGCTGTCAGTCAACAACCTAGTCTTCTACCAACAGTAAACGCGGTAAAACTAGAAAGTAAAATTATGTCTAACCCTAACGACCAGGCTACCCCGACCATAGAGGCCCCTATGGGTTCTAACGTAACTGACCCAGCTCACGGTGGGGACCAGGGGGAACCAGACATGACTTTACACCCCGCCAATACCGAAGAAGTAGTCCCCGACGAGTCCCGGGAGGAAGACAACACTACCGAGAGAGAACTCGGCACGGAAGAAGATGAGGAGAGCACCGTGGAGATAGAGCTCCAAGACTCCGCACGGAGTACCCCAAGGGACGGCCCCCCTATACAACCGTCTTCTCCCAGCGAGGCAGAGAGGACACTACAGCAGGCATTCCTCGTCAGCCTGAAAGCCTCTACTGAACGCGATAGACTCCAGGGTGAACGCGATCGATTGCAGATACAGCAACGGAGCGAAGAAGAGCACATACGCCTGGAAATAAGACGCATTCAGATGGAAGAGAATATGGCAAGAGACCGGGCCGACGCCCAGCGCGCCGCCACCGGTGCCCAGAGAGAATCGGATCTCACCAAGCGCGAAGCCGAGCGCGACAGAGCACAAGCGCAACTAATAGAACAGCTGATCAGAAGGACAACACCCCCTCCCTCCACCAGAGGCTCCAGGAACTCGTCTAGACATCACTCCAGGGCGGCATCCCCTAGCCGAGTAAGCGACCCTGAACTTGACCAACAGACGAGGTTTATACCCCCCGCAGACCCCCTTCCCCAACCGGTCCAAGCGAGACCCAGCCACCGGGAAGGAGCAGCATACACTGCGGAGAGGCTAAATCAGAGACTACAAGCCCTGGACGACCTAACGGAAGACGAAGAGGAAGAGGAGGAGAACCACGCCCGACGACAGCACAGTACTCTACCGGACCAGGAGGTCCAGTACAGCCCAGGCTATACCCCCGCGGAGCTGCGCTACAGACCCCCGACGCTATTCACGGGTGAGCACGACGCACGACCCGCACCGAGGAACAGCACCTGGACCAGCGGGCCATGGTACACAGCCGGTACCAGCCCACGCCAAGGAGCAGGAGGAGACTCGCCTAGGAGGCCTCTCCCCCAACGCTCGCCGATGTATCAACAATCCGCGTCATACATTGGCACACCTATGGTACCAGACTTCACCCAGGAGAACCGGGCCCAGTATACGGAGCTCCACATGTGTCTGGAGACAATGTTGGTGGATGTCATTGATGAACGCCATAAATACGCGATACTACTGAAGCATTTAAAGGTACCCCGCGCGCACAACATAGCGCTCGCCTACGCCACTTCCACGACCCCATACACCGCAGCGCTGGTAGCGTTGGACCAGAGATATGGACGTATATGGGATTACGTGATCCAGGAGATCAGGCACATCGACCGCCTACCCCCAGCAACAGACAATCGAGCACTGGACGACCTGTCCATCAGAGTGCAGTCCCTGGTAGGGATGCTGGGAGCGCAGAGGGAAAAGGGTAGGCATGAACTATACGCCAACTCAAATGTAGAGAGGATCTTGGAGAAGCTACCGCCCGCCCGACAGGAGCGCTTTAGGCGGCAGAGAGACCACCGAGACCCTAATGGCCCCGAACCGAACCTCCTCGATCTAGCCGACTTCCTGGCGAGAGAAGTCAGCAGCTTACGGCTAGATACATTCGGACGGAGCACCCCTGGCTCCAGAGAAGGAACCAGGAGACTAAATGATGGAAGAAGATCGGTGACTGTCATGCACCAATCGGAGTCAGTGCCAAGCAGTAGGAGCCACAGTACCCCCTCAAGAAAGGAGAAGTGGAAGATAGTGTGCCCCTACTGTGAGAAAGAACACTGGCTGTCACAATGTGACTCATTCCCCAAGATGAATGCGGAGGAAGCGAGTCAATGGATAAAGTCCAACAGACGCTGTTTTCGCTGTGCGCGATCACACATGGCAGCCGAATGCCGCTTAAAGAAAAAGTGCAGTCGGTGCGATGGAGCCCATCTGGACATACTCCACGACAGTAACAGACGGCGGCCTCCACCCGCACCATCAAGCAGCAAAGCAAGCGTCATGTACATCGACCCCGCCAGCAGCAGCGGAGCCAGAGTGCTCTTAAAGGTAGTCCGTGTGACATTGAGCTACCAGAATAAAGTCATGGACACTTACGCCGTCCTTGATGACGGGTCAGAGAAGACCCTTCTGCTCGCGTCCGCTGCGGCCCAGCTAGGGCTGCGGGGGAGCGAAAACCAAATGACAATTCGGACAATAAGAAGAGATTTGAAAACGATAAAGGGCGAGAATGTCTCATTCTCTATCGCAGCAAGCGGCCAGCCCGAGCGACGGTACAGGATTACAGACGCTTTCACCAGCCAAGAAATAGGACTCTCGCGGTACACATACCCCGTAGCCAAGCTGATGGAGAAATATGTACATCTACGCAAGCTACCGATCCCACTCATAGACGGTGCTACCCCGACACTGTTGATAGGCTCCGACCATGCAGACCTCATTGTCCCGATAGACCGGGTTCATACCGGACCCAGAGGCTGTCCTGCAGCAGTCGAGACCCGCCTAGGATGGACTCTCCAAGGCCCACTCGCCAAATCTCTCAACCGAACCACAGCCACTAGCTGTCTCCACTCCCGAGTCACAGAGGGAGACACCGCACTCCTGCAGCATGTAGAGAGGCTATGGACCTTAGAACAAATGCCCTTTAAGAACGAAAAGAAAGACATTCGCTCTAAAGACGACATCTACGCCATTAACCTCCTCGAGACGGGAACAAAGAGAGTCCCAGTCAGCGGCGTGTTGAGATACGCCACGCCACTCCTGCGGCGGGAAGGGATGCCTACCTTTCACGCAAAGAAAGACGCCACAGAGCGGTACCTACTAAACACAGAGCGGCGCTTAGCCAAGGACCCCGCCCAAGAAAGTGCATACCGCGCTGAGATTGAGAAGCTCATCACAGCGGGACACGTCACAAAGATTGACATTAAAGAGGCCGACCAGACGACTGAATCGTGGTACGTGCCCCACCACAAGGTTCATCACAACGGCAAAGACCGCATCGTGTTTAACTGCAGCTACCAGATCGGATCCCAAAATCTGAATAAAGAGCTATTGCCCGGTCCTACACTCGGCCCCTCCCTACTAGGCGTACTACTCCGCTTCCGCCAGGACAAGGTGGCTATCAGCGGGGATATCAAAGGGATGTTCCTGCAGGTGAGATTAGTAGAGGAGGACAAGCCCCTGTTGCGGTTCCTATGGAGAGAGAGGCCAGGAGATGAGCACCCAGCCATCTACCAATGGGAAGTCCTCCCCTTCGGAACTACATGCAGCCCATGCTGTGCTACATTTGCACTACAGAGACATGTCGCAGAGGACCCAGCAGCGGACGAAGAGGTCCGACACAGTGTGAAGAACAGCTTCTACGTAGATAACTGTCTACAAAGCGTTTCGACCCAGGAAGATGCCGAGGCTCTCCTACATAAACTCCGCGCCTCTCTGATCAAAGGCGGCATCCACCTGGAGAGAGTGGGAGATGGAACTCCACTCACTCCCAGGCGTTAATATACGCCGAAGCTACTTCCCACCCACGGTGAGGCCAGAGACATGTAAAATGGATTTACACGTCTTCAGTGACGCCTCCGAGGTCGCCTACGGATCAGTAGCCTACTTGCGGGCCCAAGAAGAGGGGGGAGAGATCTACACAGCATTCATCCTCGCCCGCTCGAGAATAGCCCCACGCAAGCAACAGTCTATCCCACGTCTAGAGCTCTGCGCAGCCCTCGCAGGAGCGCATCTAGCCACGCTCATCCAACGTGAGCTCACCATTCCGGTGCATAGAACAATCCTGTGGTCAGATTCCACGACAGTACTCGCCTGGATCAAATCGGATTCATGCAAATACAAAGTCTTCGTGGGAGTCAGAGTCACTGAGATTCAAGAGTTAACCGGAGAAGCAAACTGGCGCTATGTTGATACAAAACACAACCCAGCTGACGTCATCACCCGGGGAATGTCCCTAGATGACTTAACCCGTCATAACATCTACAGTGACGGACCAGCATTCCTCAAGCTCCCGGAAGGAGATTGGCCCACGCCCACCCCGAGGGAAGCAAGTGACGAGGAGGCTGAGAATAAGAAACCCATGTTCTGTGGATTGAGCACTGTTGTCTCCGCAGACCCCAACATAGACGATTGCATTACCATAGAGAATGCGCAGCAACGGACATTCCTGCGGCACCACCCAGAGATTAAGTCCCCCGCTGATATGTCAGCAGCTGACTACGAGGAAGCAGAACTGCTTCTACTGCAACGAGCCCAGAGAGACTCGTTCCCCGATGAACTAGACTGTCTACAGGGAGGAAAGCCCGTCCCATCAGACAGCAGATTGATTCATCTGGCCCCCGAGAGTGACACACATACCCTCATCAGAGTGGGTGGTCGCCTGCGGAGAGCCCCCAATTTACGGGATGACATTAAGTACCCGATCGTATTGAACAGCCGACACAAGGTCACAGAGCTGATTATAAAGAAATACGACGAGGATGTACACCACGCAGGAGCAGAGAGAGTCTTCGCGGAAATCAGACGTCGTTACTGGATACTTCAAGGAAGAGAGGCGGTGCGACGCTTCCAGCGAACCTGTCTAGACTGCCGAAAGTGGCGCGCGCAGCCCAGCATACCACGGATGGCTGACCTACCTCCATGTCGCCTCCGACTCGGCGACAAGCCATTCCACTCAACAGGCATGGACTGTTTTGGCCCGCTGCACATAAAGAAAGGAAGAGGCACCGAGAAGCGGTGGGGTATTGTATTCAAATGCATGACCACCAGAGCGATACATATCGAGCTCCTTCCGACCATGAGCGCAGACTCATTCCTTATGGCCTTCCGAAGATTCACATCACGGAAAGGAACACCGTCTACATTATTGTCCGATCACGGGACAAACTTCAAAGGCGGAGAAAGAGAGCTGAGGGAGAGCTTCCAAGCTATGGGCCCAGAACTTAAGACCCACCTCGCTCCAGCCCAGATTGACTTCCAATTCAACCCCCCAAACGCACCCCACTTCGGTGGAACTTGGGAACGAGAAGTACGTTCTATAAAGACAGCCCTGTACGCAGTACTTGGGGCCCAGACTGTGGCGGAAGAAGTCCTAATGACAGTCCTCACGGAGATTGAGGGAGTATTGAACTCAAAGCCCCTCGGTTACGTCTCCAGTGATGTAGCAGATGTCGACCCAGTCACCCCCAACACCCTCCTGATGCGGCGGCTAGATCCCGCGTTACCCCAGACAATGTACCGGCCTGAAGAAGCGAACGGCCGACGAATGTGGAGGTACAGCCAAGTATTAGCCGACAAGTTTTGGAGCAGTTTCCTACTGCACTACCTACCGTCTCTACAGACCCGCCAGAAGTGGGTAAAAGAGAGAGACAATTTGACGGAAGGAACAGTCGTCATGATTATTGACCAGTCACTACCCAGAGCTGTGTGGCCGGCTGGCCGCGTAAGCAAAGTGATCACCGGTGCCGATGGCAAGGTCCGAGCAGCTGAAGTACTCGTCCAGGGGCGCATTTACACCCGTCCTGTGGCGAGGCTCATAGAACTGCCCCGACTCCCAGACACAATCGATGATGACCATGACCCTATGACTTTGTGAGTTGACTGACCCTTACAGCGAACCCTTGAGTGGTAGACAGTGCGGTTAATCTGTCTCTGCTTAACTAATTGGGTTGGGACCAATTAGGGGGCGGCTGTTCTGAAGGATCAGATTAAACCGAATATATATATTTATTTATATATATATATTTAATTGTATTTGTATATCCCCTGATATCCCTTGTATATTCCTTGTACAATATGCATTGAATATCCCTTCTAGTCTACTGAACATCCCATAATAGTCTCCATTCTACCATTGGACGAGACCTTGGTGCCAGGTCGCCATACCCCTCAGACCAGGTTCAATCGTACCGCTCAACATGTATGGACAAGTCCTAGTTCCGCGTAGGAATATGTCTACCGCACCACTAATGGTACTATTTGTTCATAGTGCGTATATATACTGCGCTATTAAAGTAGAGCTTTCTTTTAGTCCAGTTCCTTACCCTCCAACAGAGTGACAGACGCAAAAGCCTCCCCGCGAACCACGTGTGGGCAGTAAGGCCAATTCGGCCCAGTATCGGCATTGAGACATCGTGTATATTAATATTTGAATAGTCATATTTGGCACTATATCGTCGAGTTGGACGTATTCTATTAAGCTAATAATAGTCTATTCATATGTAGTGCCTTGTGCGGTAAGAGTTCTATAGTAATCAGCACCCCCATCGTTTCGGGCATCAGCTGGACGCTTATCCAGGGTGGTTGACCCCACGTGAAGCTGCACCCGAGGAGCTCCAGGCCAAAGAGCGAGTGGACCTGTATATTGGATTATTCTACCGACGACGGCTAGCCTTCCCCGGCTTGGATTATGCTTTGAGTACTTTGATTATTCTATGGATAAAGGCCAACACTGCGGTGTGTTGGAAATACCCCCCCCGGAGAGGACGACAGGTGAGAAGACGCTCTACACGACGAGGTCGCCTCACGTCTCTCCATCGTGGACCGGAGGACGCCGGCCACAGAGAGTCCAACTGCTTTCATCTGTGGATCGAGGATCGCTGGGCACCGAGTCGCACGACTGTGGGCTCTCCCAGGATACCCTCGGCCAGACGGGATACAGCCAGACTCTACCCCCCCCCCCTCCAGCTGTCCTACAAGCAGTCGGAACCTTCCCCTAGTGTATCCAGCTATATAATCATTCAAGTATCATTGCTATTGTTCCCTAAATATTCCAGGTTGTATATTTGCTTCCTGCGCAATCAGAGATTGGACATTCGATATTGATCTACCTACGAATACTCATTTGCCATAAAAGTGCATACTATTTCAAATCATAAATGTAATTAAGTGATCGTTGTACATACCTTTTGCTATGTATTATTATTAAACGCAGACTTTCGACTTGGTACATTTGTGTTGGATCCGTTTCATCAGGTGGGAGTGTTTATCATAATTATTTATACCTAGTACTGGGTGGCCAGAGTCTAAAGTACAAGAGGTAGTGGTAGTAAGTATCATATCTAACAATACAGTCAGGGAATTGTACCCCTCAGTTACAGTGACCATGTTAACAGGTTAGAGCAGCTACACAGTGACCATGTTAACAGGTTAGAGCAGCTACACAGTGACCATGTTAACAGGTTAGAGCAGCTACACAGTGACCATGTTAACAGGTTAGAGCAGCTACACAGTGACCATGTTAACATGTTAGAGCAGCCACACAGTGACCATGTTAACAGGTTAGAGCAGCTACACAGTGACCATGTTAACAGGTTAGAGCAGCTACACAGTGACCATGTTAACAGGTTAGAGCAGCTACACAGTGACCATGTTAACAGGTTAGAGCAGCTACACAGAGACCATGTTAACAGGTTAGAGCAGCTACACAGTGACCATGTTAACAGGTTAGAGCAGCTACACAGTGACCATGTTAACAGGTCAGAGCAGCTACACAGTGACCATGTTAACAGGTTAGAGCAGCTACACAGTGACCATGTTAACAGGTTAGAGCAGCTACACAGTGACCATGTTAACAGGTTAGAGCAGCTACACAGTGACCATGTTAACAGGTTAGAGCAGCTACACAGTGACCATGTTAACAGGTTAGAGCAGCTACACAGTGACTGTAACTGAGGGGTACAATTCCCTGACTGTATTGAGAGTATGGTATCATTAAACCACTACTGAGTTATGTACTTTAATTACTGGCCATACAGTACACGGTATATATGGTGAACACCCACACAAGAATACGGCTTAACAAAGAAAGTTATATTTAGAAGTATTTATTATCAGAGCAGTAATAGTAGGTTACAATATTGAGAATTATGAATTGCGCTTATATGGCGAAGAACACTTAAGTAGGTCAAGAGCGTAAGTCCATGAGCATATTAAGATGGGTATAATTGACACCACCTGTAGCATAAGAATTACATAAGGCACACTCGTAGTCAGCTGGAGATACTAAGGGGGTTCCCTCCGGTTGTAAGCCAGCAGGGGAGAGGAATGGTCGGGAGCAAAGTCTGGATCAACGAGGAATAAAGAGACTCCAGATACAGGAGACAGTGCAATAATCCCTTGGTCCGTAGACAAAGCAACAGCTATACTCCGGTATGCAAAACAGCATGGATGAAAGCTAGCCAGCCTCTGTGGGTCCTAGAGGCGGGCTCGACGGTGCTCCTCACAGGGTAGATCCCACACAGCAGTGGGGTAGACGGTTCTCTGCTCCAGCAGCCACAGTACCAAAGCAATATAATCCAGCCGGAAAAGGCTCTGCATTCGTCAGTGTAGGTTCTCCGGTGTACATATCCAACGGTTCTCGTCTAGGACTCCTCGGATGGCGGCACGAGTTTAGGCCGCCCAGCCTGGATAAGTGCACTAGCTCGGTACGACGAACCGGTGGTAATGCTGGTCACTGTAGAACGGTAGCCGCACGATACACTATAAATAATAGACTATTACTTTACAATAGAATAAGTCGAACTCGACGATACAGCGTTAAACTCTGACACTTTAGCTATCAATTCGCACGCGGTTCTCAAGGCTCTATTTAGGGGCAAAGGGGGCCCACTTCACGGCACGTTGTATCGTGGTGAAGGCTTCAACGTTTTGGTCTAAGTGCTTCTGTATCCACCTGCGACGTATTTATACGTAAGGTGAATAATCTAGTGCCAACCTCAGTTCTGTCTCGTATTACTGCGCAAACCTGGACATGTTGAGACATGTCTTAGCGGTAGCTTTGAACTTGCCATTGGGGGTATGGCCGTTGGCGCCTAGGGGTCGCTGTCCAATAGGAGAACGAATATTATGGTCTGGCCTGTACCTAGGTAAATGGATATTCCGTGTATATATACAAAGAATATACAAGGGATATCAGACGATATACAAATATTATACAATATATCTCAAGTAATAAATATATATATTCGGTTTAATCTGACCCTTTGTAACAGTGACCATGTTAACAGGTTAGAGCAGCTACACAGTGACCATGTTAACAGGTTAGAGCAGCTACACAGTGACCATGTTAACAGGTCAGAGCAGCTACACAGTGACCATGTTAACAGGTTAGAGCAGCCACACAGTGACCATGTTAACAGGTTAGAGCAGCTACACAATGACCATGTGGTTAAGTGGTGCAGTGGTTAGGTGGTGCAGTGGTTAGGTGGTGCAGTGGTGAGGTGGTGCAGTGGTGAGGTGGTGCAGTGGTTAGGTGGTGCAGTGGTTAGGTGGTGCAGTGGTGAGGTGGTGCAGTGGTGAGGTGGTGCAGTGGTTAGGTGGTGCAGTGGTGAGGTGGTGCAGTGGTGAGGTGGTGCAGTGGTTAAGTGGTGCAGTGGTTAGTTGGTGCAGTGGTTAGGTGGTGCAGTAGTTAGGCGGTGCAGTGGTTAGGCGGTGCAGTGGTTAGGTGGTGCAGTGGTTAGTTGGTGCAGTGGTTAGATGGTGCAGTGGTTAGGTGGTGCAGTGGTTAGGCGGTGCAGTGGTTAGGTGGTGCAGTGGTTAGGTGGTGCAGTGGTTAGCGCGTGTGGAGTTTGCCTCGTGTTCGTGTGGGTTTCCATCCAGTACTCCGGTTTCCTCCCACACCATAAAATACATGCATGCTAGGTACTAGGTTGGGTACCGAACTCTGTCAACTGAATACACTAGACAAGAGGGAGCCTTTTCCACACACATATATATATATATATTACTGTCCCGTCTCTTGGGTCTTTGGAACGACCAGACAAGGTCAGAGGAGTTTGATAACATTTACTGAGGATGGCCAGATAATGTTGATATTTAAACATAATAAATTATCATGCGATTTATTTTGTGTGGTGTGTTACAACAATAATAATAATAATAATATCTTAAATTTATATAGCGCCTTTCAGGAGACCCAAGGCGCTGAACAGCTAAGGGAGGGGAACAGGGAACAACGTAACAACAAAATAATAATCAAAAGGAAAGAAAGAAAGAAAACGAAAGAAAAAGGGGAAATCAGGCAGTCATTTACAAATTTGGTGAAGAGGTGGGTTTTGAGTTGGGATTTGAAGGAGTGCAGGGATGTAGCACGACGGATGTTTGTAGGGAGTGAGTTCCAGAGGGTGGGTGCGGCCACAGAGAAGGCTCTGGGACCAACAGTCCGCATGTTGGTGGTGGGGATGGAGAGGAGACCGGAGTCAATAAATTACTAAGTGTTCTAAATAAATAACAATGTTGAAATTGAGAAGTTTGGTTCACGCTGCCAGGTGAAAAGAAGCGGTTGATTGGCTGGACGTGTGTCGGAGGAAGCACGTGGTAGCCTCCACTCTCCCAGACCGACTGTGGGGGGTAAGTGCGCAGCGACCAGGAAGGGGATTGGGAATTGGCATAACGACTAACATTGGGATGGGAGGAAAATGGAGGGGGAAAAAGATTAAAAAAAAAAAAAAAAAATGGGTTAACCCTTTCACTACCACTACAGATTGTTAACCTTTCACTACCACACTACAAAGGGTTAACCGTCTGTAGTGTGGTAGTGAAAGGGTTAAATTTAGAGGAGAAATGTCGGGTATATGTAAACATTTATACAATAAAGATATTCTATTATCTTCTATAAAGGATATCTTCTATCTTCTAACCCTAACCATGGTCCCATAATCGCCATGACGATGGTGATTCTCTCATCATTATCGTTTTAAAAACAGGTTGATAGATGCTTAAAGAGAATAATGCCGGACATTTATAACCTAGACCCTAGGTCAGGGGTCGGCAACCTACGGCTCCGAGGCCGCATGCGGCTCTTTAGCCAATCAGCTGCGGCTCCCTGGCCCCAAAAAATATATATATATATTTACATTTTTTTCTTTTTTTTTCTTATTATTTTGGAGATCGATGTCATACTGTGACACTGAAATGAAAAAATATTTCATCAACTAAGATATTTTGTCAACAAAAGGCTTACCTGTATGCCCGATATGTGGTGCGAAATTTGCGAACAACGAAAAAAAATCTTTTTATTTTATAGATTTTCCACAAATAAGGGAAGGACTCTAATAGAGCTGCATAGTTCAGGGTTTTATTTCAAAGTAGGTCTACAGATGCCAGTGTTTTTTCTCCTTTTCTGTGTTTTATTTCAAAGTAGGTCTACACATGGTAGTCGTTTTTTAAAGTGGACTACTTTTTATTTTATAAATGTTCCACAAATAAGGGAAGGACTCAAATATACCTGAATAGTTCAGGGTTTTATTTCAAAGTCGGTCTACAGACACCAGTGTTTTGTCTCCTCTTCTGTGTTTTATTTAAAAATAGGTCTACACAGCCAGTATTTTTTCTCCTCTTCATAAGAGTTTGAGGTTTTTCTTTGTTATAACAGGTAAAAACAGCAATAAAAAGTCAAAATCTTTCTTTTTGTTGCTTTATAATCCCATTAATGCAACAAACTGTGTGCTATAAGTATAAAGTATAATAAATTGCAAATTACTTTGGGTATGCAATTGTCAGGCATTTTATGCGAAATGTGGATATGGCTATGGATATGGAATGTGGCTTGGGGATATATAAAACGGTATACACTGTGTTATCTTCATTTTAAGGGTAAATAGGTTGTGCGGCTCCCTGAGCATTTTATTTTGTGGGACGGGGGAAAAGTGGCTCTTTTGATAGTAAAGGTTGCTGACCTCTGCCCTAGGTTTATGGGTTTCATCTGGCATCATACCAGTGATTCAAAGAGATTTAGTAAATTATACACGTGAGCAAGATGTGTTTCTTTCTGGGAGTTCAGGTCCGCTGCAACATCCCCAGCTATTATTCAATGCATGATAAATGGTCACTAAAATGGTACATGGTGTCTTTATTATAGAACAGCTTTTATCCAAAGCGCATACAAATGTTGTTCCTCACATTCACCCAGTCACTCACACATTCAGGCGACCATGCAATGTGCCAACCTGCTCATCGGGAGCAATTAGGGGTTAAGTATCTTGCTCAAGGACACAAGCAAACTGGGAACCTTCCGATTACCAGACGACCGGCGCTCTACCGCCATCATCATCATCATCATCATCATCATCATCATCATCATCATCATGTCGCCCCCGTCATGTAACCATGCGACAGATAAAGTAACATAAAACACCACAAAACACTGGTGTGTCCTTTCAGAGTTGGAACAATTACATATTCAGTTGCTTTTGAAGGAACATGTTGTCCGTCGTCCGGTGGCCCAGCGGGGCTGAAGTGCAGCCAGGAGGAGGAGGAGGAGGAGGAGGAGGAGGAGGAGGAGGAGGAGGAGAGCTGCAGCCAGGAGGAGGAGGAGGAGGAGAGCTGCAGCCAACTGTCATGCTCCCAGGAGACAAACAGAACTCACTCCTTCTGAATGGATCAGTGTGATGATGACTCAGGTCTAGGTTCTGAACGGATCAGTGTGATGATGACTCAGGTCTGGGTTCTGAACGGATCAGTGTGATGATGACTCAGGTCTGGGTTCTGAACGGATCAGTGTGATGATGACTCAGGTCTGGGTTCTGAATGGATCAGTGTGATGATGACTCAGGTCTGGGTTCTGAACGGATCAGTGTGATGATGACTCAGGTCTGGGTTCTGAACGGATCAGTGTGATGATGACTCAGGTCTGGGTTCTGAACGGATCAGTGTGATGATGACTCAGGTCTGGGTTCTGAATAGATTATCTATCTATTGAGCTATATTTAGCTTAGTTTATATCCCACATCATTTTATATTCAACCTCTTATACAGTCGTACAGCCCTGTATGGCCTATATTTCATTTCATAAATATATTATTCTATTGTGCTTAACTTAGCTCATAATGTCTGTCCGCTAATGTCGCACCAGTAACGTCCAAAGCAAATGTGGTGACATCACGGTGACATCACGGTGACATCACGGTGACATCACGGCTACAAGCAGCACCTCCACCGGTCCGTCCAGAAGCAGCGTCAAGTAACACAGCTGCTCTCCAATTAACACGGCAGCGCCAGAGAACTATTGCAATGAGCCGGTTCCGCTCCCTGGATGCCGCTCTCGGGGGAGGGAAGACAGTTCACCAGTCTTCCGGTGTTGTTTGTTTGTTTGTTTGTTGCGCTCCTGCTCCAGTTGAATTAATTGTTGACATTAATTAATCCGGGCCCCGCCTGACACGTCTGTCTTGTTTAGGTCTAATTGACAAACAGGGGGAACTTTAATTGCTCTGCAGAGCGACAGATAGAAGCTCCGACTTGTTCTCTGCGGTTTTCCTGTTTTTCCCTGGCTCGGTGGATTGATGGGTGATGGGTGAGGGGTGTGTGTGTGTGTGTGTGGGGGGGGGGGGGGGGGGGGGGGGTGGAGGAGGGGGGCTGGATGAGGGGGGGTGTCGTTCATTTTATAGCCCTTCAATTCAACTGAATGTGCAACAACCAATCACGTGTTGACAGACAAACATTACAAACGTGTTGACAGACAAACATTACAGATGTTGGCAAACACCATGGTGGATTAGATTAAATTAGATTCGATTCGATTCGATACAAATGTATTGTCATCATGCAGCACAAGTACAGTACAAGGGAGAGAAGTTTGGCATCCAACCAGAGTGCAAATGTAACAGTAAAGTGCAATAGTAATATACAATGTACAGGTGATTAAATTGGGTATCAAATATATTAATTAGGACTACTGAGTAATAGTGCTAATCAGATGTATGTACAGAGTTGTAGTATTAATATATACAGTGATACAGGTGTAAAGACACTATGGCAATAACAAGTCATACTGGCCAGCAGCGTAACTAGTAAGATTAGGTAAGGGATATGTACAGATATTGATATAGTATCTACAGATATGTAAAAAGGATTATATGCAGTTATGTACAGACAGCTGTGGATTATATATATATCCTTTTATATATCCTTTATATATATATATATATATATATATATATATATATATATTAGTGCTGTCAGGCGATAAAAAAAAATAATCTAATTAATTACAGGATTTGTAATTAATTAATCTAATTAATCGCATTTTAATCGCATAACCATTTTATGCCTGATATTCTATAATCATATTTCAAATTGCATGTGTCCGGATGGCAGAATTCAGTACGGTATCTACAAAACCTTCTGTTTAATCATCTTCCATCTATTAATTTGCTTAGATTTGTCAGGTCTGGTCAATTTGAGCATAGTGTTATTCACAGTCAAAGATAAACAAATATGTATTGATATTCTCATTTGGTTCATTACAATTTACTCAAAATAAAATGTTCATTCAATCAATCACCGCGCAGATTGATTGATTGAATGAAAATGTTATTAACAGATTGCAGAATGGGTACAATACAGTACGGCTCAATACACACAATTGTTAAGGGGATGCAGACCAGAGAAAGACTTTCGTCTTGTTTACATCAGGGTCCCCCATTTTCAATTCATAATGAATTGTAAGTAAGGGTGCAACTTGCACCGTGCAATCCATTCTTTGTGGATCTAGCCCACAGTATTTGTGACACTGGGAATACATTCCCTGAGATTCATAGATGTCCCTAGAATCAGATACTGTACCAAGAACATGCAAATGGACCATATTAATAAAAAGTCTGTAAATGTGTATTCTACATTATTATGGAATGAATTAGATAAAAAAAAAATTGTAATTAATTTTGAGTTAATTTTCATAACGCGATAATTTGCTGTGTAATTAATTAATCTAATTAACGCAATAAACTGACAGCCCTAAATATATATATTATGGTATACAATTATAACTTAATTTATCCATACCGAGTTAAATGTGATAATATGCCATGATATGGATTTCAGGTTATGCTGCCCAGCTCTATATCAGACACAACAAAACACTGGATATAGCAACAGCTTTAAAGGTAGAATCCTCAATGTCGTTAAACAGTCACCCTGTATGAAAAGGTTTGATGCGTGGGTTGGAGTTAAGAGAAGGGATGGGTCTGTACCGACAGGAGACCCGAGAGAGACCCATCCCTCAGGGACGGGTCGGTACCGACGGCCTGAGGTTCTGCCAGGAGACTCGAGAGAGACCCCTCCTTCCTCCCAACTCCAGCTCACACCAAAAACTAAATGAAACAAAGTGCAACGCCAAGCAGAGCCCTTTTGCCAAAAGGTCACCGTTTGAATTTCTTTAATCACACTCCATCACCGGGTGACCAGTTTGACAACCACCTATTGGCTCGTGGCATTTGGCCCGTCCCAACCGGTATTCCACCATTCCTGTCTCGGCGTTCAGACGGACCCGCACACACACACCAGGAAGTATCCCGGTGAGACATGCGGTGGTCTGGGAAGATAACACCGAACCTGGGAGGGGCAGCCGGATGAAGAGGAACTGTTGCCTAGTGAGCTGGACCTCCTCCCAGACTAGCCTGCATTCCAGTCTAGCAAGCTGGACTTTTAATTATCATTTGAATCAGTGAGTATGCACTCCAAATGATCTTATTAGTAATTTTTTATGTAGTTATTATATTACTTTCTCATTTGTGAACCTGCTTAGGTTAATTGTTTTTCTTTTATACGTGTGTGTGCGTGCGTGTGTGTAAGTGTATATGTATGAGTGTATGTATATACGTATATATATATATATATATATACGTATATATATATATATATATATATATATATATATATATATATATATATATATATTATTATTTACCTTGTGTATAATGCACCCGTGTATACTTTACTTACTCATAGTATATATTTAGATTCTAGTGTTTATTGTAACTATATTTATTGTAATGTATAATATAACAGATAGGGCATACAGACCCTCATCTATTCTGCACCTTTGATAACACTGCCTACTTGCACATATATATATTCAGAGTTAATTATATTAGAACACTGCCTATTTTTACTTTTCTACTGTACTATAATTTTTATTGCCTGTATTTGTGTATTTCTACTATTACCTTGCCCATACCTGTACCTCCCCTCCCCATGCTGCCATAATACCTGACTTTCCCCAAGGGGATCAATAAAGGAATATCCTATCTTATCTTATTATATATTTAAATAAACATGAATCCAAGAGTTGTTATTGATTGGTTGGCGGATCCTTGGCTGGAGAGACGAGACACACACAACTCTAGTGACCCGACAACAGCTGCTCCAATCAGAACCACAACTCTAGTGACCCGACAACAGCTGCTCCAATCAGAACCACAACTCTAGTGACTCGACAACAGCTGCTCCAATCAGAACCACAACTCTAGTGACTCGACAACAGCTGCTCCAATCAGAACCACAACTCTAGTGACTCAACAACAGCTGCTCCAATCAGAACCACAACTCTAGTGACTCAACAACGGCTGCTCCAATCAGAACCACAACTCTAGTGACCCGACAACAGCTGCTCCAATCAGAACCACAACTCTAGTGACCCGACAACAGCTGCTCCAATCAGAACCACAACTCTAGTGACTCCACAACGGCTGCTCCAATCAGAACCACAACTCTAGTGACTCCACAACGGCTGCTCCAATCAGAACCACAACTCTAGTGACCCGACAACAGCTGCTCCAATCAGAACCACAACTCTAGTGACTCGACAACAGCTGCTCCAATCAGAACCACAACTCTAGTGACCCGACAACAGCTGCTCCAATCAGAACCACAACTCTAGTGACTCGACAACGGCTGCTCCAATCAGAACCACAACTTTAAACAAACTCATCCGACCCCTTCGGTCGGCTACATATAAAACTCACACCTTGCACCTTTTGTTTGTGTGAAAACTGAAAAGGACTGGTTTTACAACCAGGCTCGGTGGAGTTGGCATTCAGTCGTAATGACCTTTATCCTTTACCATTTCCAACTCAAAGCCGACTAAATATAAATGGTAATAATGGTAAATGGACACGGATTTCTTCAAGGCTTTACTGATGATCGACTTCTCATAGTTGATGCAACACTAACCCATCCATTCTACATTCTATTGCACACACATCCACATGCACACACTTTTTTTTTTTTGATCCACTTTTTCTCCCATTTTTCTATATTTTTCTCCCATCCCAATTTCGTATCATCCAATTCAACCCTCCCCTGTCACGAACGCTGTTTCTTGCCTCCCACAAGCCGGCTGCAATGTGGACTAAGTCATACATAGCACAAGTCCCCTCCGGTACTTGAGGTAACAGCAGTCGCATCTTTTCACCTGCGCAGCTCGATCTCTCAGTGGCGAGGAGTAACGCGTGGGAGGCTCACGCTGCCCCCGACACTTCCTGATTCTACTGCGCAGGCGCACCAACCGACCTGTAGGAGTCGCTGTCCACAACGCCCGATCCCCACCCATCAGTTTCCCACCCCCTAATACGGCCAATGTGTATTAGTATGAATGACCAGCCAAACTGAAAGCAATGTGGAGCGCTGGGCTCGAACAGGCGAGCCCAGCATCTCCGCATTCATGGCGAGCGCCTTGCCCACTACGCCACGTAGCCGCCCACACTTTAAACACTTTTTAACACTACATACACCATATTTGATCTATTTATTACTAAAAAGATGTGCACTACATCTCTACCTCATTTTAGCATTTTGTTTGCATTTGGTACTTTAGTTTAGTATATTTTACTGTATGAAGCACAATCTCAGGAGGCTCAATCCGGAACCAAGCATTTCACTGTAACGTACATCATGTACCTTATATGTGACAAATAAAACAACTTGAAACTTGAAGCTAGTGAAACGAAAAGTTCCACCGGTGCCACTCTAGCCACAAACACAAGAGGTTGTTTTGGACCGTCAGAACCGGCCCGCCCCCCCTGACGGATGTCATTACCGTAACGGATTAGCTGCTTGCGGGCACTAATAGGCGAGCGGTGCCATTTACAATCAAATCTTCTGAGCGTACTAAGCGACCGTAATACGATCGATCACGAGTTAGAGCATACCGTACTCCCCGGAGCGTGAGCGTCGCCGGCGCGCAGCCTCTGACCGACTGTCCCCTCAGCAACACTGGCAGGTGCAAATCCATCCGTTTATCTTCACCTATTGGATCAGAGAGAAGCTGATACACGGCGGATCAATAAGGGCCTCTCTGCGTGAGCGAGATGGTATGAATGTGCCGGGGGGGACGGGTTCGGGGACCATTAGGTTCCCTCAGATTTGATTAGAGCTGCCTAGATGTTTACACCTCAAATCTGATGGATGCCGGGCCGTACCATGTGGTTTGCCGGGGGGGGGGGGCCCGGGGGAACGTCCCATTTGCACTTCGCCGTACAGTATTTCTTGCCATAGGATTAAGGACTAGGGGGGGTGTCTGGATTTCTCTGAAATAAATCGATGCGTCATCCCATTCGCACGTCGACGTGAATGTTGGACATCCAGCTGCTCTGAGATGTAACTTGATTTAGGGCTGAGACGATGCCATTTGGAAGAATCGATAAATCGGGACAAAATTATTCTTTAAATATCGATAATATATATTTTAATTAATATTCCTTTAAATATATATATATATTATTTGTATTATTATTATTTAAACAACAAATTAATGTTTATTTTGCAGCAATTCTTTGTCTTTGCCGCCATCTTTAGTGTTACAGATTTCCCCATTCAAAACTACCACAGTGACCCTTCTCATTTCATAGTTGGTGATCTCTGGATGTGATGGAGGAGTGCACTGCATATTGAATGCACAGTGCAGAGTTGAAATTCAACAGATTTAGGCGGCTGGGTGGCGTAGCGGAGATTGCGCTCGTCACCAATGCAAGAGACTCCGGTCTCGACTCCCCGAGTCAGCATTGCCTGCGGCTTGGGCCAGTCATCATACTATCTCAATTGGCAGAGGTAGCGGGTGGAAAGTCGATGGGTGGGGATTGGACGTTGTAGACAGCGACTCCTACAGGTCGGTTGGGTGACGCCTGCACAGCAGAGACAGGAAGTATCGGGGGCAGCGTGAGCCTCCCACGCGTTACTCCTCGCCACTGAGAGTCCACGCTGTCTGGTGAAAAGATGCGACAGGCTGCCTCCTCGTGTACCGGAGGGGGCACGTGATGCAAGGCTTCTATCCTCACTACAGCCAACCAGTAGGAGGCATAGTCTAGCAACGTTCAAGACAGGGGAGGGGAGAATTGAAGGGGAGAATTGGCGATACGAAATTGGGATGGGAGAAAAATTGAAAAATAAGGAGAAAAAGTGGATAAAAAAAAAAGTATAAAGTATTTATAAAGTATAGTATAGTATAAAGTATTTATAAAGAAAAAAGTGGTCTCAGCCTTAAACTTGATCATCAATATTAATGTGTGTCTATTTAATTTGTTTATAACCACAACGCTCCAGATTAAGACCTTGGTGATGATTGTGTGTTTATAATTCGGTTATCGCAGACTGAATAAGTCCCATCGCATTTGTCTACCTTTCACACAAACACAAGCGTCAACATTAATGCAATCTAATCGTTGTAATATTGAAATATGTAATATTTCATTCATGATGGCCTACATTAAAACTTAAGTGCTTGAATAATCTGAATCAAACCTTTGTCGGATTGACTCATTACAGCCATATTAATCCTTTGACTACCACACTACAGAAGGTTAACCTTTCACTATCACACTACAGCAGGTTAACCCTTTCACTACCACACTACAGAAGGTTAACCTTTCACTATCACACTACAGCAGGTTAACCCTTTCACTACCACACTACAGAAGGTTAACCTTTCACTACGACACTACAGAAGGTTAACCTTTCACTACCACACTACAGAAGGTTAACCTTTCACTACCACACTACATAAGGTTAACCCTTTCACTACCACACTACAGAAGGTTAACCCTTTCACTACCACACTACAGAAGGTTAACCTTTCACTACCACACTAGATGGTTAACCTTTCACTACCACACTACAGAAGGTCAACCTTTCACTACCACACTACATAAGGTTAACCCTTTCACTACCACACTACAGAAGGTTAACCCTTTCACTACCACACTACAGGTTAACCGTTTCACTACCACACTACAGAAGGTTAACCTTTCACTACCACACTACAGAAGGTCAACCTTTCACTACCACACTACATAAGGTTAACCCTTTCACTACCATGCTACAGAAGGTTAACCCTTTCACTACCACACTACAGAAGGTTAACCTTTCACTACCACACTACAGAAGGTTAACCTTTCACTACCACACTACAGAAGCTTAACCCTTTCACTACCACACTACAGCAGGTTAACCGTTCACTACCACACTACAGAAGGTTAACCTTTCACTACCACACTACAGGTTAACCTTTCACTACCACACTACAGAAGCTTAACCCTTTCACTACCACACTACAGAAGGTCAATCTTTCACTACCACACTACAGAAGGTTAACCTTTCACTACCACACTACAACGGGTTAACCCTTTCACTACCACACTACACAGGGTTAACCCTTTGACTACCACACTACAGAAGGTTAACCTTTCACTACCACTGCCACACTACAGCAGGTTAACCCTTTCACTACCACACTACAGAAGGTTAACCTTTCACTACCACACTACAGGTTAACCTTTCACTACCACACTACAGAAGCTTAACCCTTTCACTACCACACTACAGAAGGTCAACCTTTCACTACTACACTACAAATGGTTAACCCTTTCACTACCACACTACAACGGGTTAACCCTTTCACTACCACACTACAGAAGGTTAACAAATGTCATTAGGGACTTCATTAATGCATATAATATAGAAAGAGCATGAACACATGGCTGTGTGTGTGTGTGTGTCTGTGTGTTTGGTCAGAGAGCTGTGAACACTGCAGAGACATTTCCACAGGTAATCAGGGTTATTTTTACCCCTTTAAACAAACAGAAGGCCAGCGGTGACGTCCTCTCTCTCCACCTCGCAGAGCGAGCGCACACACACACACACACACACACAGGTGGAAGAGGTACACAGTTCCTTTACATAAGTAAAAATTGAAATACCCAGATAAATGAGTACTCTGGTCCTCTATACAGTAGGTCCTCCATTCAAAATTCTACTTAAGTAAAAGTAGAAAAGTATTTGCTATTGAATGTACTTAAGTATCTTAAGTAAAAGTATGCATTCTACAGTACATGACGGTTGTGTATTCCAGTGTTTTGGAGCGTTCCATCCTCGATCCATTGATTTAAAGGTTATGTTAAAGTGGCATGTGGTCCAGTTATGCTGCTCTGATTAAAGGTTATGTTAAAGTGGTATGTGGTCCAGTTAGGGCTGTCTTAAATGCTTCGAAGCTTCGAACGTTCGATTCGATGGCACAAGCTTCGAACATTAAAAAAAAATCGAAGTTAAAAAAAAAAAAAAAAAAATATAAAAAAGAATTTCAAAAAAAATTGTTCAAAAATTTTTTTTTTACTTCGATTTGTGTGTGTGTGTGTGTGTGTGTGTGTGTGTGTGTGTGTGTGTGTGTGTGTGTGTGTGTGTGTGTGTGTGAGTGAACTACCCATCCCAGTTAGGACAGCCGAATCCCGTCCAATCTTTCGCCGTCGACTAAAGACTCACTTCTTCAACCATTATCTGAAATGATAAAAAAAAAATAAAAAAATCTAACCGTGACTAACCTTACTGTCATGCACTTGTCCTAATAAACTAACCTACACTGTAACACGCAACACTTTGATGAACATTGTTACTCAGCTGATAGAGTTGTACCCTTCTTGCTGTCTTGTCGTACAGTCATTTAGTCAGCTAAATGACTAAATGTAAGTGTGTGTGTGTGTGTGTGTGTGTGTGTGTGTGTGTGTAGGTGTGTGTGTAGGTGTGTGTGTGTGTGTGTGTGTGCGCGCACCTTGTAGAATTCCACACATAAGAAAGAAAGATACTGGGATGAATAAACAAAATAGGAAATAAAATGTAGAAATGCATGCGATACATAAATAAATATGAATCTCCATATATGAAATATAACATTTAGATAAGGTGCTACTGAGATGTTTTGGTGAGTTCTTTGTTTTTTTGTGGAAGTTGCCCTTCTTAAAAATGCATGAACATTCACTGATAATTGGTCTGTAGTGGAGTCTACAAGGTCTACATTGCCGGACCATGTAGAATCCGGACCTTGTAGACTGACATAATTCTGTGCATAGTTTAGTCTACACAGGCCATATTTCAAATAATCAAAATCTTACTTCATTCATCTTAAACATTCTTGATTTGGGGGATTGGTAGTTCCCATGAAATCTGAAGTTGTTCAAACGACAACAGCGATCCACCTTGAATTAAATCACACAGCCGAGTGAAACCTTGTTGGATGCGTCACAGTCACGAAAGGGGCTACTTAATTAATTAATCCAACCCACTTTATTTATAGAGCACATTTAAAAACAACAACGTTTACGAAAGTGCTGTACAAGTCCCACAACATAAGATAAAAAAAAAAAAAAATGTTAAAAAAATATAAAAAAAATATGTTTTATTTTTTTTTTTTTAATTTTCAAAGCTTCGAATTAAAATCGAAGCTCGGCCCCGAAGCTTCGATTGCCAAAAAAAGCTTCGAAGGTCAGCCCTAGGTCCAGTTATGTTACTCTGATTAAATGTTGTGTTAAAGTGGTATGTGGTCCAGTTATGTTACTCTGATTAAATGTTGTGTTAAAGTGGTATGTGGTCCAGTTATGCTGCTCTGATCACGTCCTCTTGAAGTTGACAGGCTTCAAATGTGAAAGTATATAATCTCCATACATTTTTGCCATGTTTTCTATGCAAAATTCTTCAAAGTAACTAGTAACTGATGGGTTCAGATAAATGTAGTGGCACATTATTCCCTTTGAAATGTAGTGTAGGAAAAAAAAGTATAAAGTCAGTATTCAAGTACAGTAGCTCTAAATTACAGCGTTGAGTAAAAATACTTTCCACCACTGCGCGCACACACACACACACAGAGCGTGCATGTGCCTAAAGAAACGAAGATCAATCAACATTCTATGATGTAACAGATTCATAGACAGCATAATCGTCGATGTCTAGAGAAGATGACAAACAGAAACAGGCATGTGCGTTTTCAATAACCGGAAAGCGCTGGCGTGTGTTTGTGTTCGCAGCCTGAACGGAGCACGGCGGGGTTTTCTACACTGTACAGAGTGTAGAAACACTCTGAACAGAGGAGGGCCGAGATCATTAGCTAGCGGCTGTTACATAAGGACACATTAACCCTTTCACTGCCACACTACAGAAGGTTAACCCTTTCACTGCGACACTACAGACGGTTAACCCTTTCTTTTTTTTGTAACTTAATTTTTTTTTTTTTCATTTTTTCAACAACATAGACAATACATTTCAACGTACAAAACTATAAAAGACATAATATCAAAAATAAATAAAAATAAAAAACAAATAGACAAAAATGAGCAAAGAAAAAAGGGTGACATGGGTCCTTCGGTCCATTCTATATTTACATTTCCATTTATTTTCTTGTTTTCTTTTCATTCTTCTTGTCGTTCCTCTTCTTCCTATATTCCTCAGACTTTTCCCATTTTGACTCAAATTTCTCCTCTTGCAGCCTCAGCACATGTGTGATTCTCTCCATTTCCTGTATCCCCTCTATTATCTCTGTCCATTGTTCCTTCGTCAGTGCTTCTACTCTGTACCACAGTTTAGTCAAAGCTTTCTTGGCTGCTACTAATAGTATCTTAATCAAGTATTTGTCTTCCCCCTGAATTCCTTCCTGTGATAGGTTCCCCAGATACAATACTTGGCCTGCCTGGGGTATTTCGTATCCTACTATTTCATTTATTATCTCTCCTATCTCTTCCCAATAGTTTCTTATTTTCTGACATCCCCAGAATATGTGTGTGTGGTTCGCTACTTCTTGTCCACATTTTCTCCAACATGGTTTCTGTGCAGGTGTGTAATTGCCCTGTATTTCTGGTGTTATAAAGAATCTAATTATGTTTTTCCACCCAAACTCCCTCCATATCCTTGATCCTGTGGTTGATTGTTGTATCTTACATGTGTCATACCATTCCTCCTCTGTTATCTCTATTTCTAACTCTTTCTCCCACTTTTCTTTTATATACAAGGTTGTAATTCCCTTACTGTCCATTATTGCCTGATATAGTGCTGATATAACCCTCCCCTTCCTTCCTTCATATGATTTTACCATTATCTTAATTACCCCATTCTGTTCTTTGTCTCAGTCTTGTTTTATTTCTTTGTTATAGTAATCTCTAATCTGTAAATATCTAAAGTGGTCTCTATTCTCTAGTCCGAATCTTTCTTTACATTTTTTGTAGAGTCTGCATCTCCCCTCCTTCTATCATTGTACATATTGCTGTTATCCCCCCCCCCCCCCCCCCCCCCCCCCCCCGTTCCCATCTTTTTAACCCCCCCCCCCCCCCCCAACCCCCCCGTTCCCATCTTTTTAACCCATGGTCGTCTATCCCTGGTTTGAATTTGTTGTTGTGTGTTATCCATCTCAGTATCTTGGATTATTTTTCTAGCTTGTATTTCTTTACTATTGTGTTCCATATAGGGCTGGGCGATAAAACGATAACGATAACTATCGCAATAAATTATTTCCTCAAAATAAACATGAAACGTGGTCGCAAAGTTTCGATATATCGATTTTCCAAGCTTGGATATGAGCACACGCACTAACAACCAATCAGTGAAGGAGATGGCCGACAGCGGAAGGAGACCTCTGGGTAGAGAGGTAGGACTCAAGTAGTAAACAAGGCTGGCTAGGATAATTAGCTTGCACGGCGCTATTTTATAGTTTACGTGCCGAGTGGGTGTGTGGTGAATTCTGAGGCCACGGTTATAGTAGTGTGGGGTATACGGTGGACGTCGTTGCAATGTATTGGGGCGGAACAGAGTATTTTAGGGTGATATTTAGTACATTGGAACAAGGCTGGCTAGGATAATTAGCTTGCACGGCGCTATTTTATACTTTACGTGCCGAGTGGGTGTGTGGCGTGAATTCTGAGGCCACGGTTAGAGTAGTGTGGGGTATGCGGTGGAGGTCGTTGCAATGTATTGGGGCGGAACGGAGTATTTTAGGGTCATATTTAGTACATTGTCATGGGATACACCGCTTGCTCTGGCTAACTGCTAACGTGCGCGGACTGATGACGACATCAACTCGAGACATTCGCAGCAGCAAAACAAGTCTATTAATAGCCCGTCCATCGGCGCCGGGCATAAGAAGTTAATTAAACTTGACAGACATTATATCGACGATAATTATCGATATCGAGTTATATGAAAATAATTTTATAATTTTATCGCGATAACGTTTTTGGCCATATCGCCCACCCGATACCAGTACCCAACGGTACCTTTTTTCGGTACTTTAGTCTCAAGAAATTTAATTTACCTACCTCAGTCGTAAAAATAAAATCCAAACTTCAAATAACTACAATTTCGACAGTTTTCGGCTTGTCATTGCTCCGACTGCTTTGTTGTTGAATCAAGTCAAATCCTAGGTAAGCATATATTGTGCGTGTGAACGTTGACATGAAAAAAAAAAATAAAAATTATCTCACTTGATTCGATACTTGGTAGTACCGACGTGTTTCGGTTCGGTACCTCAAAAGTACCGAATTCGGTACCCATCCCTAACTATCACGTTGTCTGCGAACAGTCCCAATTTATGTTTTGTTCCCCTTATCTCCACCCCTTTGATGTCTTTGGTCTGTCTAATTAGTTGAGCCAGTGGTTCGATGAATACATCGAAGAACGTCGGCGAAAGACAACAACCCTGTCTGGTAGCTCTCTCTAGTTTAATCTGGTCCGTCAGACTACCATTTACCTTAATCCTTGCTGTCGGTTCTTGATATAATGCCCTAATTGTTTTCATAGCGTTTTCCTGTGTCTGTCTTCCTTTAATGAATCCGATCTGGTCTTCGTCTATAATATCTGTCATAAATGTCTCAAATCTTTTGGATATTATTGATGTATATGTACATCTTGTAATCTACATTAAGTATGGACACAGGTCTGAAACTGCTACATAGTTCTCTATCTTTCCCTTCTTTTGGAATTGTAGTAATTATGGCTTCTTTCCATGAAGGTGGCATTGTGCCTTCTTTCATCGTGTGTCTGAATGCTGCTTCTAATATGGGGCTCAGTTCCTGTCTAAATGTTTTGTAGAATTCAGAGGGGAATCCGTCGCTACCCGGTGACTTACTGCTCTTTGCTTTACTGATCGCATTCCCCACTTCCTGTTCTGTAATCTCTGCGTTTAATATTTCGTTCTGTTCCTTCCCTATCGATGGTAGATCTAATTTTTCAAAAAATGTCTCCATCTCCTCTTCTCCTGCCATCGGTTGTGTGTATAGTTTTTTATAGTATTCTTCAAATGTCTTCTCTATTTCAGCTGGTTCTCTTAGTATTTTGTTTTATTGTGTGTATTGTGTTCAGTTTTTGTTGTGTCCTGATTCATCTAGCTTAGGGATGTCCGGATCACGTTTTTTTGCTCCCGATCCGATCCCGATCATGTGATTTTGAGTATCTACCGATACCGATATTTCCAGATCCAATAAAAAAAAAAAAAATCTTTAACTTTTTTTTTTTATTCAACAAACATGACCATGTTCACGTCTTAAACTCATACTGAGGCCTTAGTTTTGGTTTTAAATTGCATATCATCATTCATTTATTTATTGTCACAGAGCAGAAGAATTTTGCCAAAACAAACCAATAGTATCCAGCTGCAGAACGGCAGACCAGCCACACTCAGACCCAAACGCATTTCCTTTGATTTAATTATACATCAAATGATTTATGAAGTTAACTTTTCACCTGGATAACGTCAACATTCAGGGTGAATGTAATGTGAGAAATTGGGATTAAAAAAATTATAATAATAATACATTTTATTTTTTTAATTTGGGTCCGAGATTGTGGCTGGTCTGCCGTTCTGCAGCTGGATACTATTGGTTTGTTTTGGCAAAATTCTTCTGCTCTGTGTGACAATAAATAAATGAATGATGATATGCAATTTAAAACCAAAACTAAGGCCTCAGTATGAGTTTAAGACGTGAACATGGTCATGTTTGTTGAATAAAAAAAAATGAAAAAAAAAATGAAAATGGCAGTTTTTTTATTTATTTTTTGCCGATCCCGATCTTCGGAAAATCACGTGAACGGCCCCGATCCCGATCACGTGATCGGATCGGGACATCCCTAATCTAGCTAAAAGTCTGGTTGCTCTCGGTCCTCCTTCATAGTATGTCTGTTTCATGTATCTAGCTTTCTTCTCTATTTCTGTCAGCAGTTCTTTATTTATCTTTCCTCTAACTTCCTTTACCTCTCTAAGTGTCTTTTGGTTCTTTGAGCTTTGGTGTTCTTTCTCTAATTCTTTCAGTTTCTTTATCAAGTTCTGGTATGTCTCTATTCTGGTCTTTGCTATACATTTTCCACGTATCCCATAAAATGTTTGGGTCTACCTCTCCATTATAATTTTCTTCTCTGTATCTAATTATGTCTCCTTTTACTTCATTAACCAAACCTTTGTTATTTAATAGTCCTACATTCAGTCTCCAAACTGTATTTCTCCGCCTACTTTTAACACTTTGGGTGCCGGAGGTTAAATTCATTATATACCATGGGTTGCCAGCTCTATTTGTCTATGGAGAAGTTCCCCTTCTTTTCAGGGCTATAACTTTTTAAATCCTATTGCTAGATTGCCATTATTAGGGCCCATTCAAAGTCCTATATGTATTGTTCAGGGTGAAGCAACGTTAAACTTTTTCATTCACATATTCATACTAAAATATGGTCTAATGTATAAGTATGTTTTCATCTCTTTCTGCAGCTTTCTCCAGAACGTGATTTATAGCTCCAAATGCATTATATTGATGATGAAATACAGTTTGATGGCAATCGGCGCGATATAAAAAATTCCAACTGGACATGGTTCTAGAAGTTACTACACGTCATCTGATGTTGACCGGATGGCCGAGGGGGCGTTTATAATTCCGTGGGCAGCGTTATACCATTCATCTAATGTGGGTCAAATGTTCATCATAGCAGTTAGTATCGTACACATTGAAAAATAACGCTGAATCTTACCGTATCTTCCTCGCGTCGTTGGGCGATGAGCGTGGAACAGACATTTTCCTATTATGGGATGTAGAAATATCCGGTCCATTTCCAGGTTGTATAATAGTATATACGTCCAAATCATGTTGTTTATCGAGTTATTGGCAACGGATCGCAATGTATTGTATCGAGCGCGAGTGCCGGGAGCTATAGAGAGTGCCCGGAAGTAATATGGGTGAACAGCACTTCACCCATATCACTTCCTGTTTGGCGATTGCGCCGATCGGCCACCAGATGGCGCTCTTGAACCGCTAGAGTTCAGTGGGGCATTTCGGTGGGTCTCAGGGCTGCGGGTGGAAAATATGATTCCGATCACAGATTTTTGAAATATTGATATCAAAGACGAGTTACGGCGTCTTCGGCAACTTGAGCATGGCTAGGAATGACGTCTTAACATGTCTTTCGGCACTCAAAGTGTTAAGATTCACGGTCAGATATATTGAGCTATGGTCTGATATGTCCGTTTAGGTTAGTTGTAACGTTAGTTTAGGTTTGTGTTAACGTTAGATAATGTACAAAATAAACGTTTTCCGCTGCTATAAACGTTGCACTTTTATTTTGAAAACCCCAGAAAGGAAGTCATTATATTTGCTTTACCATCCTGTTCTGTGTTAGCTCCGGTTAGCTCCGAGCGTGCAGTAGTTAGTATTATATTATCAATACCAGCCATTGGATTACTATTTTCTAAATTGGGGAGGCTTTTAATCGTCAAGGTAAGAGGATTTTAAGTCATGGTATCCATAAACTTCAATCGGTTCGGATCCTTTGAAGGAATGAGAATATCAACAAACACGGCTTCACGTTGAAACCACTGACTGCGCCCAGAGACTCGAGTGGTTAGGCAAAAAATAGTTCAGAGTATATTTGCTTATAAAACGTAATTGTCTAATTCAATTATTTTTTATTTCTCCACGTGGTGAATACACAGGTCACAACATGTTTACAGGAACGTTTTGGAGTTGTATTTGGTGACTGTAAGACCCTGTAGGGAACGTCAGGCTCCGGCCCCCCCCCCCACTTCCAGTGATGAAGCTAAGCTACGCTAACGGAGCGACTGTTCCCAAAGCTAAATGCACACACAGAGACAAAAAAGGTATGCATCTTCTTGTCTAACTCCAGGGAAGATGTTAAATAAGCTAATTTCCCAAAATGTTGGAGTTTTCCTTTAAGGATGTCTGACCCTTGACTCTTAACCACCAAAACCGGCATAGACTATAATGTATGACGTATATCATACCAGTTAGGGTACAGACCCACACCTGCACCTTGTGTATACCGTTTACTTTTACTCATAGTATATATTCAGATTTAATTATATTGTTTACTAGTCTCATATTTTATATTCAGATTGAATTCGATTAATTTAATCTGCTGCTATAACGGCCAGATGTCACCAAGGGGATCAATAAACGAATATCTTATCTTATCTCATTATAAATCAGACAGGTCTTTCTCAGACAAGGTAACTTTCCCGTCTTCCCCCACGGCTCTCATTTTCCCGCTCTCTCTCCACTCTGAACGCGGGAGAAGGAAGCTTTTGATTATTCACTGGTAATTAGAGCTCAAGCTTCAAAGCCCAACACATTATAATCAGGAGGAGGACAGCCCTGGAGCAAACACAGTTTGTCAGGCTTCCGTCGCTAACTACCATGCTAATATGTCCTCTAACAAGCTAATATGTCCTCTAACAAGCTAATATGTCCTCTAACATGCTAATTATGTCCCATATCATGCTATTATGTCCTCTACCATGCTAATATGTCCTCTAACATGCTAACATGTCCTCTAACATGCTAAGATGTCCTTTAACAAGCTAATATGTCCTCCAACAAGTTATTATGTTCTCTACCTTGCTAATAATGTCCTCTACCATGATAATGTCCTCTACCATGATAATGTCCTCTACCATGATAATGTCCTCTACCATGATAATGTCCTCTACCATGCATTGTGTGTGTGTACTAGTCCAAGTCTCTAGTCCTTTGTCATGTTATGATGTAGGTATTATGTCTATGTGTGTGTACTAGTCCTTTGTCATGTTTACTTGTAATGTTATATGTTATGATGCGAGTATTGTGTTGCACGGTCACAATGTATGTTATTTGTGGACCCCAGGAAGAATATCTACTGCAATGCTGTAGCTAATTAGGGATTCTAATAAACTAAACTAAACAACTATGCACTCAAGTTCGACACAGTTTGACGAACAACACCACGTCAAGTCAAGTCAGTCAAGTCAGCTGCCAGAGATGGGCCCCGCCTGCTGACTTGTTGTTCAAAATTTGCAAGTCGCTCTGGATAAAAGCGGCAGCTAGCTGAATACATGTAAATGTAAACTGAACCAACGACCACAACTCCAGGTCAGCCTGATACAAGCTCTAAAAGTACATTTTTGAAACTATTTCTCTTGACTTCTGTCTCCTCCTAGAACTCTCGTTACGCCTCTTCAGTCCGCCGGGCGTGAGATCGCACACACCTGAAGGGGCTAACAATAGCGAGCTGTATTTCAGGAGCGTGTCACAGTGTTCCTCTCCCCTCAACCTGCAGGCCCTGTAGTCTGGCTGCTGCCAGTGTCCCGGGTGCCATCCATCCAGCCAGCAGAGCTATTGGCTGGAGCTTAGCTGGAACCTGATATGGTGCCGTGTCCTATCCATCGTCAGCCCACCCACAGCGGGGACAGATCCATTAATGAGGTCATTATTCATCATGCCCTATTAGGGGCCGGGCTTGGAGATAAGGACTGAGGGGTACTGGTGGTGGTGGTGGGGGGGTCTGTGTGTGTGTGACACAGGGCTGTGCAGGGCACTGACACATGGGAGAAATCAAACCGTGTCTTAACCCTTTCACTACCACACACTACAAAGGGTTAACGCTTTCACTACCACACTACACAGTTAACCCTTTCACTACTACACACTACAGAGGGTTAACCCTTTCACTACCAAATGTAAATGGTTAACCCTTTCACTACCACACACTACAAAGGGTTAACCCTTTCACTACCACACTGCAAACTTTGGGTTAACCCTTTCACGACCACATTACAAAGGGTTAATATTTCACTACCACACTATAAAGGGTTAACCTTTTCACTACCACACTACAGAAGGTTAACCCTTTCATTACCACACTACAGAAGGTTAACCCTGGCATTGCCACACTACAGAAGGTTAACCCTTTTACTACCACACTAAATAAGGTAAACCTTTCACTACCACACTACAAAGGGTTAACGCTTTCACTACCAAACTACAGAAGGTTAACCCTTTCACTACCACACTACAAATGGTTAACCCTTTCATGATCACATTACAAAGAGTTAACCTTTTCACTACCACACTACAGGTTAACCCTTTCACTACCACATTACAGACAGTTAACCCTGGAACTACCACACTACAGAAGGTTAACCCTTTCACTACCACACTACAGAGGGTTAACCCTTTCACTACCACACACTACAAAGTGTTAACCCTTTCACTACCACACTACAAAAGGTTAATCTTTCACTACCACACTACAAAGGGTTAACCTTTTCACTACCACACTACAGACGGTTAACCCTTTCACTACCACACTACAGAATGTTAACCCTTTTACTACCACACTACAGAAGGTAATCCTTTCACTACCACACTACAAAGGGTTAACCTTTTCATTACCACAATACAGGTTAACCTTTTGACTACCACACTACAGAAAGGGTTAACCTTCACTACAGTTGGTAGTGAAAGGGTTAACTTGGCTGTCGCACACTCTTTGTCGACTCCTGGCAGGTTTGTACCAGAGGGCTAAAGCTCAGACAGCCTGGTAACCAAACTAAACCGCGAGCTCATCATTTCCCCGCTGTACCACGTCTCAAGTTTATTCCATTTCTCAGTTATTTTCCTTTATCCTTTCTGGCGAGAACAAGAGAGAGAAAATTACCAATTAACCTCAGAGTACAAAACACAGAGTGGATATCAATGCGACTCAGACAGGGGCGGCGCAGGCTTTTGAAGAAGCTCTCGGCAGTCGTAGAAATTAAGCCGCTTATGACGGGAAGAAAGTATTCGGTGTCGGAGGAAGCGCCAGGCTGAGGAAGAATGCATCCGATGCTCCGCTGCATAATGACGAGGTCTTCCTTCTGGGAAAGAGATGGGTTAGCGTTGCTGAGCCATGGTCTGAAGTATGGTTAACCTTCTGTAGTGTGGTAGTGAAAGGTTAACCTTCTGTAGTGTGGTAGTGAAAGGTTAACCTCCTGTAGTGTGGTAGTGAAAGGTTAACCTTCTGTAGTGTGGTAGTGAAAGGTTAACCTCCTGTAGTGTGGTAGTGAAAGGGTTAACCGTCTGTAGTGTGGTAGTGAAAGGTTAACCTCTTGTAGTGTGGTAGTGAAAGGGTTAACCGTCTGTAGTGTGGTAGTGAAAGGTTAACCTTCTGTAGTGTGGTAGTGAAAGGTTAACCTTCTGTAGTGTGGTAGTGAAAGGTTAACCTTCTGTAGTGTGGTAGTGAAAGGGTTAACCTCCTGTAGTGTGGTAGTGAAAGGTTAACCTTCTGTAGTGTGGTAGTGAAAGGTTAACCTCCTGTAGTGTGGTAGTGAAAGGGTTAACCGTCTGTAGTGTGGTAGTGAAAGGTTAACGATAGGTTATGTAGATGTTTGAAGGAAGCGCCAGTGACGTCAGCGAGTATGCTGATACCGTTGTAAGCTACATAACTACAGTGGCAGACGGCATTGTCCCCACAAAGACGGCGCGGGTTTTCCCAAACCAGAAACCTTGGGTGGACAGCACTATAAGAACAGCCCTAAACTCACGCACCACGGCTTATAACCTGGGCAGAGAGTCAGGAAATATGGAAGAATACAAGGCTTCAGTCTACACTCTGCGCAAGGCTGTTAAACTTGCTAAGAGGACATATGCTGAGAAACTGGAGACACAAATGGCACAAAACGACACAAGAGGCTTGTGGAGGGGACTGAAGACAATAACTGACTACAAAGTCAGCGCCCCCGCAATGGGGAGCGACGACGCCTCTCTAGCGGACAAACTCAACTCCTTCTACGCTCGGTTCGGTGTAGACAGTGTCGCCGCTAGCCCTCTGGCTAGTGACGTCACTGGCGCACCGGCTGTTGTGGAGGGGGGGGGGCAACCGCGGGGGGGCGGGGGCGCTCTCTCGTTGTCGGAACACAGTGTGAGAAGAGCATTTATGCAGGTGAACACCAGGAAGGCTGCAGGCCCAGATGGTATAACAGGACGCATACTTAAGTCCTGTGCAAACCAGCTTGCCCCGGTGTTCACCGCCATATTTAATCAATCCCTGGCGGAGTCAGTAGTCCCTGCCTGCTTCAAGATGTCTACCATCATCCCTGTACCGAAGAAACCCTCCCCAACATGTCCAAATGATTACAGACCGGTGGCACTCACCTCTGTGGTCATGAAATGTTTCGAGAGGCTGGTCAAGGACCACATTTGTGCCTCTCTCCCCAGTGATATGGACCCTATGCAATTTGCATACAGGACAAACAGGTCCACTGATGACGCGGTCTCCCAGGTACTGCACAGCACTCTCTCCCACCTTGACCGTCAGAAGGGGGGCTATGTGAGACTGTTGTTCATTGACTACAGCTCAGCGTTCAACACCATAGTCCCCACCAGACTGGTGGACAAGCTGATCGAGCTAGGCCTGAGCTCCGCCCTGAGCGCCTGGGTACTGGACTTTCTGAGTGAAAGACCCCAGGCGGTCAGGGTGGGGGGTCAGACCTCCAACACCATCACCCTGAGCATCGGGTCCCCCCAGGGCTGTGTTCTAAGCCCCCTGCTGTACTCACTCTACACACACGACTGTGTGGCCAAGTTCAGCTCCAACTCCATTGTGAAGTTCGCCGACGACACGGTGGTGGTGGGGCTGATCTCGGACAACGACGAGAAGGCCTACCGGGAGGAGGTTGAGGTACTGGAACGTTGGTGCCAGGACAACAGCCTGCTCCTGAACATTGGTAAAACCAAGGAGCTGATCGTGGATTATAGGAGAGGACAGCGGGAGACACACACACCACTGAGGATTAACGGGGCTACCGTGGACAGGGTGAGCAGCTTCAAGTACCTGGGGGTCCACATCTCAGAGGACCTAACATGGTCAACACACATAGGCACAGTAGTAAAGAAAGCGAAGCAGCGCCTCTACCACCTGAGACAGTTAAGGAAGTTCAGAGTATCGGGGAAGATACTCCAGTCCTTCTACTCAGGAGCTGTAGAGAGCATCTTGACCGGAAACATCACTGCCTGGTATGGGAACAGCACGGCACAGGACAAGAAGGCCCTACAGAGTGTGGTGCGCTCAGCCGAGCGTACCACGGGTATTGCGCTACCTCCCCTGCAGGCTCTATACAACAAGAGGTGCAAATCCAGAGCCTGCAGGATAATGAAAGACCCCCACCACCCCAATAACAGCCTGTTCCAGCTGCTGAGGTCAGGCAGACGCCTGCGAATTCTAGAGACTAAGACGGAGAGGCTTAGGCTAAGCTTCTTCCCCCAGGCCATCAGAGCCTTGAACAATGAACATTGAGAGACACAGAAACTGAACTATCCACACACAAGTACATACACGACACGCACGCTGAGCACGCTCACACACTAGCAGCCACTTTAACACTCATGCCGCACACACGCACACTTATGGCCAGAGGAAAGGCCACTTAAAGTAGTATAACTTCAGGAACAGTGTATTGCACTACTAAAGCTAACTAGCATGTCCTATATGCTCTGTAAATACTAATGTACAGATACCGAGATGGCACACCATGTACCTGTTTATTGCACTGTTTTATTGGATTCTATTAATATGTTGTACCACTGTATTTTTATTGGATTCTATTATATGTTGTACCACTGTATTGCACATCGTCGCGGGCAAGACCAGCCGCATTTCATTGTATACCTGTATGCCGTGACAATTAAAACTCTTGAATCTTGAATCTTGAATCTAACCTAGTTATATTAGTATTGGCTAAGCGTCCCGCTCTGAGCCTTACGAGATACTTCTATCTCCTGTGATACCTAATGTATCTCCCACGAATAAAAAACACATGCACCCCACCTGTATGGGGCCCCGCCCCTTATGGTGGCACCACCCATATAACCATGACTCTGGTCATGAAACACCCTTCCTCGCCAAAAACCCGTCCCAGGAAAAGATCCCTCAAGAGGGAACTCAGGGCGCGCAGAGCGGGACGCTTAGCCAATACTAATATAACTAGGTTATCTACATAACCTATCGTTATATTTCGTATTGCATCGCGTCCCGCTCTGAGCCTTACGAGATAATGGGGAAGAGCGGGCGCGAGACCCGACAGATGTACCCCCTGAGGACCCGTAAGCCCACATCAAGGGGTGCGGGGAGCCCTGTCACCCCATCCTTCCTAACGAAGGGGGGGCGCAGTCAACTCCACCTGAATGCGAACAAGAGGGAGCCAGAACCCCTTGAACACACCGTACAGGCGGAACCACGTGTGACTCAACACACTGCGGCCCATACCCATACACTCCTGCTACCCGACCAAAGGACGGGAAGCAGGAAAGGCCACAGACCCCAGAACCGCCTGGGAGACAGAACCCCCGGTCATGTCCACGAGGTAAAACCTTACAAAGGGGCCCGGTGAGGACCATGAAGCTGCAGCACAGATGTCCTCCACCGAGGCCCCACCCAGGAGAGCGGCAGAGGCAGCCACCCCACGAGTGGAGTGCGCCCTGACGCCCCCAGGGGGATCCTGCCCAGCCAACGTGTAGCAGAGGGCAATACCCTCGCACAACCAACGGGACAGGCGCTGCTTCGACAGTGCCTTACCAGCACGAGCCCCACCGTAACAGACAAAAAGCTGGTCGGTAACCCTGAAGCCCTGAGTACGGCTGAGGTAAATCCCCAAAGCACGGACTGGACATGACAGGTGAAGGCCCGCATCTAATTCACTAGCGTGAGGAGGAGGACGAAAAGCCTGAACCACAATATCCCGGGAGCGGAAGGAACTCCGGATATTCTTAGGCACGAAAGCAGGATTAGGTCGCAGAGTGGCACCGCAATCGGTCCGAAAAGACAGGCACTCTGGACGTACCGAGAGAGCACAGAGCTCACCCACGCGTTTAGCGGAAGTGACAGCCAGTAGGAACGCGGTCTTGAAAGACAGCCGTTCCAACGGCGCCTGCTCGAGCGGCTCAAACGGGGCCAAGGACAACCGACCGAGGACCAATTGAAGATCCCAAGTCGGAGCCAAGGAGCGTTGCACCGGCTTAACGCGTCGAGCGCCAAGCAGGAAACGCTTCACAAGAGGGTGGCTGAACAAAACAGTCCCCTCAAAACCCTCATGACAGGAGGATATAGCTGCCGCATATACCCTCACTGTCGAAGCCGACAGCCTACCAAGAAGAGACTGGAGATAACCCAGAACAGCATCCAGGGGGCAGGAGACTGGGTCCCAGCCCCCCCCCCCTTACACCATTCTTGGAACGCACGCCACCCGCCCGCGTAAACCGCGACAGTGGAGGGAGCATGCGCACACCGGATGGTATCAACCACTGCGGGATCCATCCTCTCCAGACTCACCCTCCCACCAGCCACACCACCAGGCGTTGACCCAACACCGGAGGCTGGACAAGCACTCCGTTGTGCTGCGAGAGGGCCGTCGCTGACCACGGAATGACCCAAGGAGGAGCGACCAGAAGCTGGATTAAGACCGGGAACCACACTGACGTGCCCCGGTCCGGCGCGACCAAGATCACCGTCCTGCGCTCCCTCCGTATCCGCTCCAACAGCTGACTCAACAGCTGTACAGGAGGGAAGGCGTACAGAAGACCGGGCGGCCATGGAAAGGTCGAGAAGGCATCCACCCCCAAGGGGGGATGATCCGCTCGACTGAGCGAGAACCACAAGGGGCACTTGTGAGAACGTCGGCACGCAAACAGATCTACCGAGGCCTTCCCGAACCGATCCCAGATCTGTCCGACTATGTCGGGGCGGAGTTCCCACTCGTCGCGACGAGGACCGCCCTGAGACATTATATCCGCCGCCACATTTTCCGTACCAGGAACGTGGAGCGCCCGCAGACTGCGCAGCCTGCGGGATGCCCATAGCAACAGTTCGCGCGCCACCCGGAGCAGGTGGGCGGAACGAGTCCCACCCTGCCTGTTGATATACGCCGCCGCCGTCACATTGTCCGTCCTGATCAAAACGTGTTCGCCTACCACCAGGTGGCCGAGCCGTTTGAGGACCAGGAGGACCGCCTTCAACTCCAACACATTGATATGCAGGACAGCCGGGTCGGCATGACCCGTCCAGCTGCCCCCCACTGCGTGGGTCCGAAACGCCCCTCCCCAACCTGTGAGAGAGGCGTCGATGAAAACCGTGACGTGGGAGCCACTGCTGCCCATGGGGACCCCAGCGGAGAGGATACCCAGCCTCCCCCAGTGGGCGAGATCCCCCCATATCGACAAAGGAACCGTCAACCGTCTCCCTTTGCCCCACACCGGATCTATTCTCAAAGAGAGAAACCACCTCTGTATCCGCCTCATAAAGAGGAGGCCAAGAGGAACCACCGTGTGGGCCGCCGACATAAGGCCCAGCAGACGCATCACCTGCAGCGCCGTAACCGTCCCTCCCAGACGGAAACCCCCGAGCGCGTGACGGAGATCCCCTCGACGCTGCTCCGAGAGGGTCGCAAGCATGGGCTTCGACCTCAATGTCAAGCCCAAGTACTCCACCTGTTGACTGGGAAGAGGGGTACTCTTCTTCCAATTCACAGCAAAACCCAGGCTGGTGAGGAATTCCACCACCAGTCGAGTATGAGACCTGGCAACCTCCTCTGAACGGCTGAGGAGCAGAATGTCGTCGAGATAGAACAGAACTCGTATACCCCGACGACGTAAAGGCCCCAGAGCAGCCGCCACGCACTTGGTGAATGTGCGGGGAGCCAGAGAATAACCGAACGGCATTCTGTGGTACTCGTACGCTACGCCCTGAAACAGGAACCGTAGGAACTTCCTGTGAGGAGGGAAAATGGGTATGTGAAAATACGCATCCTTCAGGTCTATGGAGGTGAACCAGTCCCCCCTCCTGACAGCAAGCAGAAGGAGTCGGACGGTCAACATCCTGAACGGTCTCACTACAATCAACCGATTGAACATGGACAGATTCAGTATAGGTCTGACCCCCCCAGTTTTCTTGGGCACCAGAAAATAACGGGAGTAGACGCCTGACATTGCGTCCTCTCTCGGGACCACAACGACGGCCTGCTTCGCCAACAGAGATTGGATCTCGTCGGCCAGGGCTGTCACCGCGCCCGACCCTAACAATAGGGTCGGCACCAAACCTGAGAACGGAGGATGGGGCCGCGCAAACTGCAAAACCAGCCCCGCCTCTAACGTTCTCCTCATCCACCGATTCAAGGGACATTCCCGTCGCCATATGTGAATATAATCCCACAGCGCCCCCGCCGTCAACTGACGCTGGGCCGCAAGGAACAGCAGATAATTGGCCCGGTCCCCCCCGTCGTGCAAAGCACCCAAGGGGGGACCCCGACAGAAAGGGCCGGTTTGATACGGGAGGAGCGGTCATCAAACTTGTGGACACACACTCACCCCCTGAACACCCCTCCAGCACACGCTGAGGAGCCGTTCCGCAGCCAGACACGCAAGGCCTGAGGACCCCATGGGCTCCTACACGCCGAAGCCCTGCAGTGATATTGCTACCACTCAAATCACGCCAGCCTCTCCTTTGCAGACCACTGCCGGTTTGACGGGAGTGGGAGGCAACAGCGCGATACCCCGCCTGGCGAGGGCGAAGCCGGGGTAACCCCTGCTGAGCATTCAACAGAAGAGGCACCGAGTCCCCCTGCTGACCACTGGAGCTAGTGGCAGCTGTAACACCAGGTTCCACCCACCCACAACCTGCGGTGTAGGAACCACGCGACGACGGAACATTCTCACGGACAGACCCAGGCTCAGCCATCAACTGGGTGTCAGCCCCTGTCTCCATGAGAAGTGAAGAATGGGGCCGCATACGCTTCAAAGAAGGTTCGCGGCCCGCAGCCAAAGGAGAACACTCAGAGCCCCGCTTCTGAGGGTAACAGAAAGCGGACTGAACGGGGAGCGGGCTGCTCGCGGCAAAATGACGACGGGGTGGTTTACCAACCCCGAAATCACCCAAAATGGCCGATCCCTCGGCCGCCAAGACTGTCGGCCTTGCGAAACCCTGTCGATTCTCCAACCAGGGCACCACTGGCGGGGGAAACATGGCCGCCTGTCGAGGATCTCGCCACAGTCGTTGACGAGACCATGCTCCCACCCCTGGCTGCACAGCGTGAGGCGGTGTAGGACCCGAATCAAAAACCGCCTGCGCCTCCACAGAACGCCCAAAAAGACTATCTGTGGAAAAAGGAGTCGTGAGGAGAGAAAACCTATCCTCTTCCCCAAGAGGAGACTGCTCCAACCAAACATGCCTAACAACCAAAGTCGATAGCATCCGAATCCTCCCCGCAGTTATAGCTTGCGACTGAGTCAAGATCTCTATAACACCACAAACATGAATCACGTTCATAGTGTCGGTTGGACCCAAAGACCTACAACCCGACGCCATCTTGGATAGGAAAGTAGCCAGCTGAGCCACAACACTGGCCGCCGCTAAATGCCATCCTGCAGCAGTATACCACTCATTCGTCCATACTGCCACCCTCCGAGCCGACATGCTATCAAGCAACGGCCGGGCGGAACGTCGTTCATCCCCGCCTGGGCACAAAAAAGAAGCTACCTGGCTACTTAGCCAAGGTACCCCCGGGCTGCACCCCGTCGTCAGCCCCTTCACCCGCAAAAAAGGTAAATGGAGCTCAGCGAACCCCCCCACACCCACCACCGACTGACCTTCATCAATGAAGCTGGCAAGAGGAGGGAAAAGCGGAATCCCGCGGCGGGGATTATTAGACATTCCAGCGTCAACATCAGCGTTAGCAGAAGAAGCAGCAGTAGCATTAGCATTAGCAGTAGCATTAGCATTAGTGTCAACAGCATGTTCCAGGATCGCCAAGACATCGCCCACTACAGTGGAACGATCGCCAAGCCGCCCCGGCCCTGGTGCCGAAACATACTCCACAGCACGACCAACACCGACATTGACGCCTACTGACACAGACCTCACCTTTGTACAAGCCGACCAGTTAGCCAAACCTTGTACGCTGCCCCTCGGTCCGTCGCCGTCAGCCGAGGAACCACCAGCATAGGTCTCATGTGTCGCCGAAACAAGCTCCAGAGAATCCAGGGAAAAACAACTCTCCGGTAAGCCCTCAACATTATTAATCTTCCTTAATCTTTTCATTCCGCTAGCTCGTATGGTGCACGCATCCAATACGCTGGGACGAAAATAGAGGAAGGGTGTTTCATGACCAGAGTCATGGTTATATGGGTGGTGCCACCATAAGGGGCGGGGCCCCATACAGGTGGGGTGCATGTGTTTTTTATTCGTGGGAGATACATTAGGTATCACAGGAGATAGAAGTATCTCGTAAGGCTCAGAGCGGGACGCGATGCAATACGAAATATAACCTTCTGTAGTGTGGTAGTGAAAGGTTAACCTCCTGTAGTGTGGTAGTGAAAGGGTTAACCTGTAGTGTGGTAGTGAAAGGTTAACCTTCTGTAGTGTGGTAGTGAAAAGTTAACCTCCTGTAGTGTGGTAGTGAAAGGGTTAACCGTCTGTAGTGTGGTAGTGAAAGGTTAACCTTCTGTAGTGTGGTAGTGAAAGGTTAACCTCCTGTAGTGTGGTAGTGAAAGGGTTAACCTTCTGTAGTGAGGTAGTGAAAGGGTTAACCTCCTGTAGTGTGATAGTGAAACGGTTAACCTTCTGTAGTGTGGTAGTGAAAGGTTAACCTCCTGTACTGTGGTAGTGAAAGGGTTAACCTTCTGTAGTGTGGTAGTGAAAGGGTTAACCTCCTGTAGTGTGGTAGTGAAAAGTTCACCTTCTGTAGTGTGGTAGTGAAAGGGTTAACCGTTTGTAGTGTGGTAGTGAAAGGGTTAACCGTCTGTAGTGTGGTAGTGAAAGGGTTAACCGTCTGTAGTGTGGCAGTGAAAGGGTTAACGTCTGTAGTGTGGTAGTGAAAAGGTTAACCGTCTGTAGTGTGGTAGTGAAAAGGTTAACCGTCTGTAGTGTGGCAGTGAAAGGGTTAACATCTGTAGTGTGGTAGTGAAAGGGTTAACCGTCTATAGTGTGGTAGTGAAAGGGTTAACCATCTGTAGTGTGGTAGTGAAAGGGTTAACCACCTGTAGTGTGGTAGTGAAAGGGTTAACTGTCTGTAGTGTGGTAGTGAAAGGGTTAACCGTCTGTAGTGTGGTAGTGAAAGGGTTAACTGTCTGTAGTGTGGTAGTGAAAGGGTTAACCTCCTGTAGTGTGGTAGTGAAAGGGTTAACCATCTGTAGTGTGGTATTATGCAGCGGAGTCTGTAGTGTGGTAGTGAAAGGGTTAACCGTCTATAGTGTGGTAGTGAAATGGTTAACCGTCTGTAGTGTGGTAGTGAAAGGGTTAACCATCTGTAGTGTGGTATTGAAAGGGTTAACCATCTGTAGTGTGGTATTATGCAGCAGAGTCTGTAGTGTGGTAGTGAAAGGGTTAACCGTCTATAGTGTGGTAGTGAACGGGTCAACCATCTGTAGTGTGGTAATGAAAGGGTTAACCACCTGTAGTGAGGTATTATGCAGCAGTCTGTAGTGTGGTAGTGAAAGGGTTAACCGTCTGTAGTGTGGTAGTGAAAGGGTTAACTGTCTATAGTGTGATAGTGAAATGGTTAACTGTCTGTAGTGTGGTAGTGAAGGGGTTAAAATCCTGTAGTGTGGTAGTGAAAGGTTAACCGTCTGTAGTGTGGTAGTGAAAGGTTAACCGTCTGTAGTGTGGTAGTGAACAGTTAACCGTCTGTACAGGGAGCGAAATTTACTTTTTGACTCACCGGCCAGTGGCGGGTAGGTGGGAAGAATCTACCCGCCAAGCATATTTCTTACCTGCCCAATTTTTTTTGATAAAAAAAAAATATATATTTTATATAAAAAAATTTTTTTTAAATAAAATATATATTATATAATCATACTTGTAGTTGTATTATCTGCGAGACATCACCACCACGCAATAAGTCAAAATGCTCGCTATCTGCAAACAGCTCCACTGTCTGTGTGTATACTTGAGTAGCCTCCAGCTCCAGCAAGGATTCTCCGGCCCTGCAGCTAGACCCTATATTCAGCTAGACCCTACATTCAGCATGCAAGGATTCTCCGGCGATGCAGCTGGACCCTATTGGTATAACTTTACGGTTCTTTTGTCAAATCACATTCAACATGCCCTCAGCTAGAATACGCATTCAATCAATGTTATAAGACATTGATATCAGGAGCTATCTGTAGCTACTGCTAGCCCGGTAGATAACGTTAAGACAATTTAGTTTACTGGGACAGATAGATCTAATGTGAGCTAGCTAACGTGAGCTAGCTAACGAGGGAACGGAGGTGTTATGCACTCGAGTTGACTATTGCTGGAGCATTTGTTGATATCAGCAGCTATCAGTAGCTAGCCAGCTAGATACCGTTAGACAATGCCTCGTCATGTATTAAACTAAAAGTGAATAGTTGACTGGGTCATTGTTTAAACAGTAACGATAGCTCATGGAGGTCCGATATAGACTAGAGCAGACTGCCCGCATATCGGAATGGTGGCGTTTCAGGAAGTAAACAAGCCAAATGAGAGCTTCCGATTGGTCATTTGCTTTCTTTCTCATGAAACCAGTCACGTCACTCTACTGTGATTGGACCGTTGACTTGAGTGCAATGTGGGACTTGTAGTTTTTTTTAACGATCTCGCGGCGGAGAAAAAAAAGACGAGAGGCTATAATCTGTACTCGCACAATCAAAATAAGAGTATCGTTATGAACTACACGTCTACACGCCACACGGCGGGCAGCCCTCTAAGTGTCAAGCGCCAAAGGTAAAAACTGAGCGCCCCTGGCGGGCGGCAGGCTTTAGTTTCGGTCCCTGCGTCTGTAGTGTGGTGGTGAAAGGGTTAACCGTCTGTAGTGTGGTAGTGAAAGGGTTAACCTCATGTAGTGTGGTAGTGAAAGGGTTAACCTCCTGTAGTGTGGTAGTGAAAGGTTAACCATATGTAGTGTGGTAGTGAAAGGGTTAACCGTCTGTAGTGTGGTAGTTAAAGGGTTAACCGTCTGTAGTGTGGTAGTAAAAGGTTAACCGCCTGTAGTGTGGTAGTGAAAGGGTTAACCGCATGTAGTGTGGTAGTGAAAGGGTTAACCATCTGTAGTGTGGTAGTGAAAGGTTAACCGCCTGTAGTGTGGTAATGAAAGGGTTAACCGCCTGTAGTGTGGTAGTGAAAGGGTTAACAGTATGTAGTGTGGTAGTGAAAGGGTTAACCACCTGTAGTGTGGTAGTGAAAGGGTTAACCGTCTGTAGTGTGGTAGTGAAAGGGTTAACCGTCTGTAGTGTGGTAGTGAAAGGGTTAACCGTCTGTAGTGTGGTAGTGAAAGGGTTAACCGCATGTAGTGTGGTAGTGAAAGGGTTAACCGCCTGTAGTGTGGCAGTGAAAGGGTTAACCGCCTGTAGTGTGGCAGTGAAAGGGTTAACCATCTGTAGTGTCGCAGTGAAAGGGTTAACCGTCTGTAGTGTGGTAGTGAAAGGGTTAACCGCCTGTAGTGTGGTAGTGAAAGGTTAACCGCCTGTAGTGTGGTAATGAAAGGGTTAACCTGCTGTAGTGTGGTAGTGAAAGGGTTAACAGTATGTAGTGTGGTAGTGAAAGGGTTAACCACCTGTAGTGTGGTAGTGAAAGGGTTAACCGTCTGTAGTGTGGTAGTGAAAGGGTTAACCGTCTGTAGTGTGGTAGTGAAAGGGTTAACCGTCTGTAGTGTGGTAGTGAAAGGGTTAAACGCATGTAGTGTGGTAGTGAAAGGGTTAACCGCCTGTAGTGTGGCAGTGAAAGGGTTAACCGCCTGTAGTGTGGCAGTGAAAGGGTTAACCATCTGTAGTGTCGCAGTGAAAGGGTTAACCGTCTGTAGTGTGGTAGTGAAAGGGTTAACCGCCTGTAGTGTGGTAGTGAAATGGTTAACCGTCTGTAGTGTGGTAGTGAAAGGGTTAACCGTCTGTAGTGTGGTAGTGAAAGGGTTAACCGTATGTAGTGTGGTAGTGAAAGAGTTAACCGTCTGTAGTGTGGTAGTGAAAGGGTTAACCGTCTGTAGTGTGGTACTCCTATCCAAGCTCCGGGAGGGTCATCAAAGAGAAGTCGCCTATTCTCAGTCCTTGCCCCACAATGGTGGAATGAACTACCCACCCCAGTTAGGACAGCCGAATCACGTCCAATCTTTCGCCGTCGACTAAAGACGCACTTCTTCAACCATTATCTGAATTTAAAAAAAAAAAAAAAAAAACAATAAAAAAATCTAACCCTAACTAACCGTACTGTCATGCACTTGTCCTAATAAACTAACCTACACTGTAGCACTCAACACTTTGATGAACATTGTTGCTCAGCTGATAGAGTTGTGCCCTTCCTGATGGCTTGTCGTACAGAACTTGTAAGTCGCTTTGGATAAAAGCGTCAGCTAAATGACTAAATGTAAATGTAAATGTAAATGAAAGGGTTAACCGCATGTAGTGTGGTAGTGAAAGGGTTAACCGCCTGTAGTGTGGCAGTGAAAGGGTTAACCTTCTGTAGTGTCGCAGTGAAAGGGTTAACCGTCTGTAGTGTGGTAGTGAAAGGGTTAACCGCCTGTAATGTGGCAGTGAAAGGGTTAACCGTCTGTAGTGTCGCAGTGAAAGGGTTAACCGTCTGTAGTGTGGTAGTGAAAGGGTTAACCGCCTGTAGTGTGGTAGTGAAATGGTTAACCGTCTGTAGTGTGGTAGTGAAAGGGTTAACCGTCTTTAGTGTGGTAGTGAAAGGGTTAACCGTATGTAGTGTGGTAGTGAAAGAGTTAACCGTCTGTAGTGTGGTAGTGAAAGGGTTAACCGCCTGTAGTGTGGTAGTGAAAGGGTTAACCGCCTGTAGTGTGGTAGTGAAAGGGTTAACCTCCTGTAGTGTGGTAGTGAAAGGGTTAACCGCCTGTAGTGTGGTAGTGAAAGGGTTAACCGCCTGTAGTGTGGTAGTGAAAGGGTTAACCGCCTGTAGTGTGGTAGTGAAAGGGTTAACCGCCTGTAGTGTGGTAGTGAAAGGGTTAAGCTTCTGTAGTGTGGTAGTGAAAGGGTTAACCGCCTGTAGTGTGGTAGTGAAAGGGTTAACCACCTGTAGTGTGGTAGTGAAAGGGTTAAGCTTCTGTAGTGTGGTAGTGAAAGGGTTAACCGCCTGTAGTGTGGTAGTGAAAGGGTTAACCGCCTGTAGTGTGGTAGTGAAAGGGTTAACCACCTGTAGTGTGGTAGTGAAAGGGTTAACCGTATCTAGTGTGGTAGTGAAAGAGTTAACCGTCTGTAGTGTGGTAGTGAAAGGGTTAACCGCCTGTAGTGTGGTAGTGAAAGGGTTAACCGCCTGTAGTGTGGTAGTGAAAGGGTTAACCGCCTGTAGTGTGGTAGTGAAAGGGTTAACCTTCTGTAGTGTCGCAGTGAAAGGGTTAACCGCCTGTAGTGTGGTAGTGAAAGGGTTAACCGCCTGTAGTGTGGTAGTGAAAGGGTTAACCGCCTGTAGTGTCGCAGTGAAAGGGTTAACCGTTTGTAGTGTGGTAGTGAAAGGGTTAACCGCCTGTAGTGTCGCAGTGAAAGGGTTAACCGCCTGTAGTGTGGTAGTGAAAGGGTTAACCGCCTGTAGTGTGGTAGTGAAAGGGTTAACCGCCTGTAGTGTGGTAGTGAAAGGGTTAACCGCCTGTAGTGTGGCAGTGAAAGTGTTAACCGCCTGTAGTGTGGTAGTGAAAGGGTTAACCGCCTGTAGTGTGGCAGTGAAAGGGTTAACCGCCTGTAGTGTGGCAGTGAAAGGGTTAACCGTCTGTAGTGTGGCAGTGAAAGGGTTAACCGTCTGTAGTGTGGCAGTGAAAGGGTTAACCGCCTGTAGTGTGGCAGTGAAAGGGTTAACCGTCTGTAGTGTGGTAGTGAAAGTGTTAACCGCCTGTAGTGTGGTAGTGAAAGGGTTAACCGTCTGTAGTGTGGCAGTGAAAGGGTTAACCGCCTGTAGTGTCGCAGTGAAAGGGTTAACCGCCTGTAGTGCGGTAGTGAAAGGGTTAACAGTCTGTAGTGTGGTAGTGAAAGGGTTAACCTTCTGTAGTGTCGCAGTGAAAGGGTTAACCGCCTGTAGTGTGGTAGTGAAAGGGTTAACCGCCTGTAGTGTGGTAGTGAAAGGGTTAACCATCTGTAGTGTGGTAGTGAAAGGGTTAACCGCCTGTAGTGTGGCAGTGAAAGTGTTAACCGCCTGTAGTGTGGTAGTGAAAGGGTTAACCGCATGTAGTGTGGCAGTGAAAGGGTTAACCGCCTGTAGTGTGGCAGTGAAAGGGTTAACCGTCTGTAGTGTGGTAGTGAAAGTGTTAACCGCCTGTAGTGTGGCAGTGAAAGGGTTAACCGCCTGTAGTGTGGCAGTGAAAGGGTTAACCGTCTGTAGTGTGGTAGTGAAAGGGTTAACCGCCTGTAGTGTGGCAGTGAAAGGGTTAACCGCCTGTAGTGTGGTAGTGAAAGGGTTAACCGCCTGTAGTGTGGTAGTGAAAGGGTTAACAGTCTGTAGTGTGGTAGTGAAAGGGTTAACCGTCTGTAGTGTGGTAGTGAAAGGGTTAACCGCCTGTAGTGTGGCAGTGAAAGGGTTAACCGCCTGTAGTGTCGCAGTGAAAGGGTTAACCGTCTGTAGTGTGGTAGTGAAAGGGTTAACCGCCTGTAGTGTGGCAGTGAAAGGGTTAACCGCCTGTAGTGTGGCAGTGAAAGGGTTAACCGTCTGTAGTGTGGTAGTGAAAGTGTTAACCGCCTGTAGTGTGGCAGTGAAAGGGTTAACCGCCTGTAGTGTGGCAGTGAAAGGGTTAACCGTCTGTAGTGTGGTAGTGAAAGGGTTAACCGCCTGTAGTGTGGCAGTGAAAGGGTTAACCGCCTGTAGTGTGGTAGTGAAAGGGTTAACCGCCTGTAGTGTGGTAGTGAAAGGGTTAACCGTCTGTAGTGTGGCAGTGAAAGGGTTAACCGCCTGTAGTGTGGCAGTGAAAGGGTTAACCGTCTGTACTTGACACACGGAGAGAGGATTAATTCAGCTCAATGTTTTCTTAATATCTGGTGAGTGAACCGGATGTAGCGACGCTGGGTGGACTATATAACTGCACATCAACGTAATCATGAACATGCTGATTTTAATCGTATTCATTTATAAATATCTTTATAAATAAACCATTCTGGTTATGCAGACGGGAGGCTACTATAAATAAAACTGCAGGAAGCCTAAGCTAGCAAACTCTGTTAACTGTGAGGTCGGCCCTGGTGCTGGGTGGACGCCCAGAAAAATATAAATACTATTATTTGAAGCATTCAACGTGGTCCAGGACAAACTAGTACATGCCCAGATTTCATTAGGGACTTCATCAATGCATAAAATAACGAAATTATAGTCACAAAACCTAAATGAAATGTGGTTAAATTAAACTAATGAATAAACAGGAATAAAAATGTAATCTACTGCAGAGAAGCATCACTGTAATAAAATATTTTCACACTCTCCTTTGTAACTAACACTGACGTATAAGCTCATTAAAATCCCCACTCGTTATAGTGGCAGTACATGCGGTTATATTACTCCACCCCTCTGACTGTGGAGGCTATACAGGCACACGGACAATAGCTTCTGTGGAGGCAATTATAGTCTGATTTGATATATCAAATCAATGTGTTGCACATAAATAATGTATCAAATAAATGTGTTGCACATAAATAATATATCAAATCAATGTGTTGTACATTAATATTCATACATACATCACGTCGTCAACTAACGGCTGCAGAACTTGAGAACTATAAGGAATGTTCAGGACTCGACTTGGACTTGAGCACTGATAACTCAGACTCGGACTAGGACTCGGACTCGAGCATTGACTGCATTCGGAAGGTGCAGACGACGACTTGTTAATTGATAAATAGTTTCCTTTTTCTTTTCTTTTTTGTAATATGCCCTAACACAGGTCGGCAATAGGCTGCCCGCGGGCCGAAATTGGCCCGCCAGCAATAATATCTGGCCCCTCAGATTATTAAAAAAAAAAAAAATAAAGAAAAGATTTCATTACGACCAACTAGGCTAGGCTATATGTTAGCTATAATGTCCAAATAGAGAAACTACCACCACCTAAAGAATGCTTATTATACTTTGTTTTATCCATGTGAGAGTGAATAACATGAAACATGAAAAAAGTCGGTGGACAGGCCTGGTGCTGAAATAACAAACAAGCAGTGTGGTGTGAAATTAAAACACCAGTTCAGTAAGTCATTCAAACTTTATCTTTACTTATATGACTGATGGCACCACACAGTGAACAGTAACAATGCAATTAAACTGAAGTCAAATCAGAGCAAAAAAAGCTGAATCTGCTTCAAGAAGATGCGCTACATTAGGTATATAAGGAATTACAACAAGACATTTATTAACTAAATAAAAAATACAATTAGGCTTTTAATCCTCTAAAGCCGGGCGCAACACTAGACATGTTTTGTAAAACATTAAATATCTTTGGATTTGTTTGTGATAAAGACTTGCTTTATTGTATCGGAATCGATTGTCATCTAAAATTGTGTGCATCTCTCAGAGAATGCGCAGATGTAAAGCATAGAATCTTGAAATATCTAGATTGGTTGTTTTCTCTGGACTGCATCTAATCCGCTAGGGCTGGGCGATATAACGATAACGATAAATATCGCGATATATTTTAATAATCGATATCGAATATCGAAATTAAAAAAAAATCGAAAAATAGTTTTTTTTTTTTATATATATATATATATATATTTTTTTTTTGTGACCTGCAACAGGGCAGTTTTAAAACCAGAGACAGTGGACAGACTTGTCTTTCTTGCCTGCAACTTAAAGTAATGGCTTTGCTTGTCCAAATGACAATACTGACCAAATTGAGATTTATTTTTCTCTTGTCCATTTATTTTGTTTGCTTTCTAATTTAAAATACAGTTTGAAACCGTCTGTACACAGTAGGCTATGTGTGCTAGCAGAACTAGACTCCAGTCACGAGTCACGGTGCACATGTGCGGTGGTTTGTCCACCAAAAAAGCGCCAAAAGATCGAAAATAAACTAGCAGAGCCAGAACTGTTCAACTCCCCTGGAGCCACAGCCAGCAGAGAAGCCAGTTTACTTTCGCTTTTAAACCAGCTGCCGCCTGAGAACTGGAGTGTGAGGGGATGTAACACTAAAGATGGCGGCAATGACAAAGAATGTCTGTCACTATAGCCAATGGAAATGCTAGAAATGGTCACGTGGACTGGGAGAACCAATGGAAAATTCCTATTGTTTCTCAATAGTCCAGTGCGCTCCACAGAAAGGGCTGTCAGATAGACGGGCTGGTTGCGCGTAATGTAAGATAGACCGATAAGAGAGAGGCGCTTGTCTGGTTTTATAATAAAATGGCAAAAAGACAAAGGTATAATGTTCAGTGCAAATGTGTATGTCATTTATTACAGTTTATTATGCCACCTATGCAACTAGTTTATTTGGTCCATTCTCTGCCTCAAATGTATGTCTTAGTTATAAGGTGGTTAGTCAGAGTTAAAATCTTTTCACTATCAATATATAAAATTAGCCATTGTTTTTGTTTCCGGCCCCCCATACAATGGCTTGGAAAAAATTTGGCCCTCGGCCAAACTTAATTGCCTACCCCGGCCCTAATCATTTGGCATAAGATATTGATGGCTAGTGCATTTGTTTGGCTATTGTGTCACAAAGTAAATAAACTCCCTTTGAAATGGTGACCGCTGTGTCATTTATATTTAATGTAAGACCTTTTTTTTTATTTGTATGTCAGCTCTTTGACTGCCAGAGTGGACTCAACCTTGATTACTTGGACTCTGACTCGGACTAGGGTAATGGGGACTCAACTCTGGCTCTTTGGTGACTCGGACTGGGGACTCGAGACTCGACCTCGATATTTAGTGACTCGACTACAACACTGCCTCGTGTACACAGTTTATTATCTTATCTTATTCGGTTTGAAAACCTTTTTCTCAGATGAGGTAATTTAGTCACGAGAAGTAGCCGCTGTGTCTCACGTCATCGCTGTATATCTACACATCATTAAGCTAAACAGGCTGTTCTTGAGGTTCCCGCCTTTCTTTGAGGAAGAATCTGTCATCTCACTCGTTTGTTAAAAGGAGAAAGTATAAATAAAGAGATAAATGCCCCAGGGCTTAGAAATGTTAAATGAATACATGGTAAATGGCTGCATTTATATAGTGCATTTATATAGCGCTTTTATCCAAAGCGCTTTACAATTTGCTCCTCACATTTTACCCATTCACTCACAAATCTTTTCCTCCTGCATCCCCACTGTGTTTTCTCTACTATCTCACTCACAACCAACAATATCCGTCCCATCTGCCAAATCCACCCAACAAGATGATTATGGTACGTCAGAGGACCAAGGCGAAGGCCAATCATTTACATTTAGTCATTTAGCTGACGCTTTTATCCAAAGCAACTTACAAGTTCTGTACGACAAGTCATCAGGAAGGGCACAACTCTATCAGCTGAGTAACAATGTTCATCAAAGTGTTGAGTGCTACAGTGTAGGTTAGTTTATTAGGACAAGTGTAAGGTTAGTTAGGGTTAGACTTATTCTTATTTAATTTTTTTTTTTATTATCTTTTTCCCCCTCCTTTTTCCGATTTTTCTCCCATCCCACTGTTAGTCGTTATGCCAATTCCCAACCCCCTTCCTGGTTGTTGCGCACCCCCCCCCCTACTGTTGGTCCGGGAGGCCGGAGACGGTCACATGTTTTCCTCCGACACATGTGCAGCCAGCCGGCAGCCAGCCTGGCAGTGCAGATTCTCACCGGGAGAGTGTAACGTGTGGAAGGTCACACTACCTTTCTCCAGATCCTACCCTCGCTGTGCAGGCGGCCCGACCGAACTGTAGGGGTCGCTGTCCACAACGCCCAGGACCCACCCACGGCTTCCCTCCCCCTAACTCAGCCAAACGAGTTAGTATAGCGATCAGCCCAAGCCAAGGCAATGCTGACTCTCCGGCAGTCGAGACTTATTCTTTAAAATTTTATTATTTCTTTTTATTAAAAAATTTTCAGATGATTGAAGAAGTGTGTCTTTAACATCACGGTGACCAAATGCATCCAAATTTTTATAGGATTCTATCACATTTTCATAACAATAGCGAATATAACTGCGCCGTTTTCATTGAGGTTTCTTACAAATTACAGATGTTTTATTTGTCCTTTATATGCGGATAACATTCAAATCTTAAATTGTACCATTATGTTCCCGTTTAGACAACAAACATAATGCTAATGATGCACTTTTGTTAAGATAATTGGGTGACCATTCTCGATCACTGTACTCCGGTCCCATTAACACTTTAAGTGCCGAAAACGTGTTTAGGCGTCCTTCCCCGCCATGCTCAAGTTGCCGAGGACGCCGTAACTCGTCTTTAATATCAATATTTCAAAAATCTGTGATCGGAATCATATTTTCCATCCGCAGCCTTCACACACAGTTCTGAGCTCCTCTCAATCCTCTAGCGGTTCAAGAGCGCCATCTGGTGGCCGATCGGCAGAAGCGCCAAACAGGAAGTTATGTGGATGAAGTGCTGATCACCCATATTACTTCCGGGCACTCGCTATAGGTCCCGGGACTCCATCTTGATACACTGGACATCGATCGGTTGCAAATAATTCGATAAACAACATGATTTGGACGTATATAGTATTATACAACCTGGAAATGGACCGGGTATTTCGACATCCCATAATGGAAAACTGTCTACCCCACGCTGATCGCCCAACGGCCCGCGGAGACTGGGGTGAGTTTTAGCGTGTAATATTACCGTGTTCGACACTAACTGCTATGATGAACATTTGACCCACATTAGATGAATGGTATAACGCTGCCCATGGAATTATAAACGCCCCCTCGCCCATCCGGTCAACATCAGATGACGTGTAGTAACTTCCAGAAGTCCGTCCAGTTGGATTTTTTTATATCGCGCCGATTGCTATCAAACTGTATTTGATCATCAATATAATGCATTTGGGGCTATAAATCACGTTCTGGAGAAAGCTGCAGAAAGAGATGAAAACATACTTATACTTTAGATCATATTTTAGTATGAATATGTGAATGAAAAAGTTTAACGTTCATACACCCTGAACAATACATATAGGACATTGAATGGGCCCTAATAATGGCAATTTAACAATAGAATTTAAAAAGTTATAGCCCTGCAAAGAAGGGGAACTTCTCCATAGACAAATAGAGCTGGCAAGGGATGGTATATCATGAATTTAGCCTTAGGCAATCAAAGTGTTAATAGTTTAACGCTGTTCAGATCGCGTTTTCCTAATCTGGTGCTGACCAGTGACCTGCGACCTGTGCTAAAGGTCTTGGGAATTGTATTCATGTTGTAGTCATAACATTTTCACCTTTTAATTTTAAACCAATGCTGCCATCTACTGACAACAGAAAGTGTTGTGTATCGTCAACTTGAGAGGCTACCCGCACTTCCGTAAACACCATCGCCCAAAACGCATTCTAGAGATTCCCACTTTTTACTGGTACATAGGTTCATATCTAATAGTCTTTAGATGACTAAATATAGATGAATACTCTTGAAATTTGATATATATATTCTAAAATAAGTATAATTTCACTTCATCTACCTGTCGACATGAAATTCCCAAACGCTGACGGTAAAAAAAGCCTGGGGCGTGACCGAATTTGGTCCCAGACAATAAGAGTGACTGAGATTGGTCTACGTTCCGTTAGTTGACGGCAAAAAACACGCGTCCGCGTCGGCTCGTCATTGACTTGACGCTCGCTGGAGCTCTGTAGGCCTCACTGGAGCTCTGTAGGTCTCACCGGAGCTCTGTAGGCCTCGCCGGAGCTCTGTAGGTCTCACCGGAGCTCTGTAGGCCTCGCCGGAGCTCTGTAGGCCTCACCGGAGCGCTGTAGGCCTTGCTGGAGCTCTGTAGGTCTCACTGGAGCTCTGTAGGTCTCACTGGAGCGCTGTAGGCCTTGCTGGAGCTCTGTAGGTCTCACTGGAGCTCTGTAGGTATCACTGGAGCTCTTTTAGGAGTGGGGAGTTTCACTTTAGGGAGTGTTATTTAGCCAAGCTAGCGTGACATTGGTGTCCGTGGATTCCCATGGTTGTCTAGTTTCATATGATGCCAGCATCTTCACTCTTAGCTTTAAAACTGAGCCCGCCACATCCTATGTAAGACGGTTCATTAATCCGGGACGCCGTCGTCCCAGCCACTAGGGGGGGGCCTGCGCAAAGAGGTATAAAGATGTCTGCTGGATCTCAGCAGGTCGACTCTTCTTGACCTTCTGTACAAGTCCCATCTTGTACACATCAATGGATACCCCTCGTAGACGCCATCCCCAACCCCCATCCTGTCTCCACCTACGATATATCCTCTATATATCTTCTTTTATAAATAATTGAGTCATCACAACGTCTGTGATGCTGGAAATAGAGCCACAGGAGCAGCGCTGTCAGCAGGGTTTCTGTCATCTTTTCTTCCAAACAGGGGAAATGGTGAAGAGCGTTCCATCCCAGGTTACTGGGCCATCTGGCGCTATATAAAGTATGACAATACTAGGAGGGTACTGGGCCATCTGAGATCTGAGGTTATATATGACAATACTTAAGGCTACGGTACTGGGCCATCTGAGGTTATATATGACAATACTTAAGGCTACGGTACTGGGCCATCTGAGGCCATATGACACATCATGTTTTGTCTGGTCTTCTAACACCTCTTGCCCCCCCCCCCCCCCCCCTTCCTTATGTGCCCTGGGCACGGCTCGTCCAGACAGACACCAGGATGTCAGAGTGGTTGTTTCTGTGGTGCAGAAGGCAAGGCCAGAAACCTTGGTGATGTATATCGCTGACCTATAAGCCTGGGAGCTACTTAATCCTGTTCTGAAAGCGGAGATCAATCTGTCCACCAATAGGTAATCGGTAAGAAAAGCATGTCCATCCGTTTTTGACAAATTCTTGTAACCTTTTGTTTCCCGTTTGTGTTGCTAGTTCTCGTGTTCCCCATCCGTTACGTGTGTAAAATCAATGGCCTGACGGAACACAGCTCATCCTCGGGGCTGACGTCAGTGCTTTTTGACATTTAAAACAGCGGAACGGAGCCATGCGTAAGAGTCGGTCAAGCGAAGCCCGCCAGCTTTAGGTCCCCGTCTAAGTTGCGGTCAGCTACCTAGGCAGTGGCAACCAGCTTTAGGTAGCGAAGGTCCCTGTCTCTTTAAGTTGTGGTCAGCTACCTATAGGCAGTGGCAACCAGCTTTAGGTTGGGAAGGTCCCTGTCTCTTTAAGCTGCGGTCAGCTACCTAGGTATCGCCCGGCAACTGAAAGCATCAGCCTCTACCTAAGACGTTAAATTGCATAAATTGATCATTAATACCCCAGGCAGCATGAGCCAGTCCCGTCAGACTGGGGCTCTCATTCTAAAACAGAGGGTTTGCGTCCGGGCTTGTTTCCATCAAGGTATTATCCTGAACTAATTAATAATTATTAATTAATAATAATTCATTACATTTATATAGTGCTTTTCTCAGACTCAAAGCGCTTTACAGCGTAGGGTTAGGGAAATTGCCTCCTTCACCACCACTGGTAGCACCCAACCTTGGGCTATGCAGGCTTAATGACTGCCATACACTGGCACCCGGCACACATCACACTACACAATGACTACCATACACTGGCACCAGGTACACATCACACTACACAATGACTACCATACACTGGCACCCGGCACACATCACACTACACAATGACTACCATACACTGGTACCAGGCACACATCACACTACACAATGACTACCATACACTGGCACCAAGCACACATCACACTACACAATGACTACCATACACTGGCACCAAGCACACATCACACTACACAATGACTACCATACACTGGCACCAGGCCCACATCACACTACACAATGACTACCATACACTGGCACCAGGCCCACATCACACTACACAATGACTACCATACACTGGCACCAGGCCCACATCACACTACACAATGGCTGAAAGGCTCAGGAGACAGGGATTGATATCAGCCAATTAAGGGGAAGGGATGATTAGGTGGCCTTGATGTCAGAGACCTGATTAGGAATTTGGCCAGGAAAGTCGGGGAACCCCCTACTCTTTACGATAGGCGTCCTGGGTTCTTTAACGACCAAATTCAGTCAGGACCTAACAGTTAGACTTTGTCGACTAATCGATTAGTTGATCTCATTGACAAATCTGAGTTTTCCACATGCAGTAATGCAGAAGGACCTCTTTAAATCTAGGGCTTACCAGAGATGTGCTGATCATCTTGCAGCATTAAAATGTGCTATAGGTAATATTTTCTTTGTTAAAATGAGTGGTCTACATGTAATGGCTCTACATTCCGACAGCAATCACTGATATAGAGTGTCTGGTCAGTAACATGGTTCTCCCAGTCCCTCAGCTCTGCAGTAAACAGAAAATAAATGTCCTGGTATCCGTTCCCAATCAGGAGAGAGAACTCCACTCTGCAAAAATGGTCTGACAAAAGTAAGAAATACAAACTAGTTTTAAGCAAATAATATGTGCTTGAAACAAGTCAAATAATCTGCCAGCAAATTTGGCTTGGCAAGACTTATTGAAATAAATAAGTAAAAATTAAGAGGGTTCTTCCTTCTCTCTCCTGATTGGATAAAGTGGGAATGGGATACCAGAGTGGGGGGACACTCGATATCAGTGATGGCTGTTGGAATATACAGCTGCTTAAAACTTATTTTAACAAGGAAATGCTGCTTCTTACAGCACCTTGAACTTTTTTATAAAACCCAGACTCCTACTGATTGATTGATTGATTGATTTTTATTGTGGAGTAAAAGACAGCATCCAAGGGATAAAAACATGAGAAAGTGCAAGCACTTATTTCCATCATGGTCCCTGATTTTGGACATGGACAGACATCATAAAACATAGAGCATCATAATAAAACATACTAAAACAGAGCATCATAATAAAAACATAGAGCATCATAATAAAACATAGAGCATCATAATAAAACATAGAGCATCATAATAAAACAAAGATCATCATAATAAAAAACAGAATAAAACATAATAGCAACCCCATACAAAAAAAAGCACTTCCTACCCTCTCCTTCCTATGGCTATTCTATGCTTCACTGGCTAGCCATTTCTTTGTGGCACGTCTAAAACTTCCCCCCTCTTCGATGTTTTTCAGGGCCACTGGAAGCTTGTTCCACTCCAGTGCTGCAGAATATAAAAATGTATTTGTGCCCATTAGGGAGTTAAATCTTGGCAGAATAAAATCCGTACTGCTCCTTCTAGTAGAGTATGAATGATTGTCACGGAATCGATTAAAATAATTAGATAGATATTTCGGACCTGTATTTTGAACTATCTTGTGTGTGAGACCTAATTTGATGTGAATTACCCTTTTATTGACCGGAAGCCAGTTTAGTTGCCTAAAGAAAGTTGGCCCTAGGTGAGTGCGTGGAGGTAGTTTAAGGACTACTCTAATTAATTTGTTTTGAGCTGTCTGAAGTTTATTTTTCAGGACCTGTGGAGCGCCACTGAACCAGGAGGTGGCAGCATAGTCAAAGTGACTCTGTACTAATGCGCCCGCTAGCATTTTAAGTGTTGCCTGGTCCAGTAGTTTCCCTTGTCTAGCTAGGAATTTTGTTTTCTGGCAGATTTTAGTGTGGGCTTTTTTAGCCATGGCCTCTCCTGTAAGGTGTTTGTCCAGTATGCAGCCTAGATATACAACAGAATCCTTGTTTGTTATTTGCTTCTCACCTACTCTTACCTTCATTTCAATATCTTTACCAAGCCGTTTCTTTGATCCAAACAGGATGGCCTCTGTTTTTCCTAAATGAAGAGATAGTTTGTTATCTGACAGCCATATCTGCACATTTGATAGCTCCTCACTAAGGGTCCTCTCCACTACTGCCAAGTCCTTATGGGAGACCAGAATAGCTGAGTCATCCGCATAAAGAAAAAGGTCTGATGAACAGGCATTCTTCATATCATTTATGTAAATGAGAAAGAAGAGCGGCCCCAGGACACTCCCTTGAGGCACCCCGCAGGTGATCGCCTTGGCTGAGGAGTAGGTCCCGTTTACATCTACCATCTGAGACCTGCCTGATAGATATGAGGTGACCCAGTTCAACGCTGACCAACTAAACCCAATCGCCTTCAATTTAAATAAAAGGACACTATGGTCAACCGTATCAAAGGCCTTTTGTAGGTCCAACATGATCATTCCACAGAATTTCTTTGCATCAATCTCCTTTCTGATGCAGTCAGTCAAATACACCAGACAAGTCTCAGTGGAATGAGATTGTCTAAAGCCTGACTGATGCTCAAATAGGATATTGTTACTCACTAAATATGTATTGATCTGTTCATGAATGATTTTTTCCATGACTTTTGATAGTATACTTAAAATGCTAATTGGTCTATAGTTACCCTTGTCTGACTTATTACCTTTCTTATAGAGTGGGATTACTCTAGCACTCTTTAGATCTGCTGGTACCTTCCCATGCTCAATGGAGAGATTGATTAGGTGGGTAATAGCAGGTGTGATGCTCTCTGCTGCGTCGTTAAGAAACCTAGCAGGCATCTGATCTAATCCTGTCACTTTACTGGAATTAAGTTGATTTAGTCTCTTGAGGACTGCGCTCTCTGTCACTTTACTAAAAGAAAAGGAGTCCTCTTGCAGCTCTAGTTGTGAGTAATACTCATTAACCTGTGCTTCTCCAAAACGCCCTGAATGCTGTGGGAGATCTTTTACCAGATTACTTGCCACTGATGTAAAGTACGTGTTCAGCCCCTCCGCCACCTCTTTTTTGTCTGAGGTCAATTTACCCTCGTGGTTCAAACTAAGGCTGCTAGGTTTGGTTTTTAGCCTTTTGCTGTAGCCTAGATCCTTTAATGATTTCCACAATTTACTGGGGTTGTTCCTGTATTCGACTATCTTTTCAGAAAAGTGGGATTTTTTGGCTGTCATAATCTCCCTGTTCGCTTCACTTCTTAGTTTCTTAAACTCTTGGTAGTCTGAATTATCCCTTGATTTCTTAAATTTTGAAAAACTTAGATTTCTTAAATGTATCAGTTTTAAAATGTCATCAGTAACCCAGGGCTCTGTTCTACGCTTGATCCTTACCACTTTGCTTGGTGCTAGTTTCTCCACTACATTTAGAAAAATAGATTTAAAACATATCCAGGCGTTATCAATATTATTACATTTCAGTACAGTTGCCCAATCTACATTATTAAAACACTCGATGAGAGCAGCTTTGCTGTAGTTTTTCAGAGACCTAATTTTCACTGTATTGTGACACTTAAATATATTTCTCTGTATCTTCCTAGTCACAAAGATCATGGAATGGTCACTGATAGTATATTCTACTACTCCACTTTTGCTTATCCTGGTCCTATCCGATACCAAAACCAGATCAATAATGGTTTGGGATGTGAGTGTAACACGAGTAGGTTCCTTAATCATCTGATGAAGATCAAACAATCTACAAAAGGTATCACAAGCTTTGAAAATAGTAGAGTCCTTCTTGAGAAAGTCAGTGTTTAAATCCCCAAGGACAATAATCTCTGCTGTGGTAAAGTCATCACAATTAGAGCAGGTCTCTCCCAATAAATCATAAAAATCACTCTGATTTGGGGGACGATAGCACACCCCAACGAGGATTGGTTTGCTTTTGGGGAGAGAAATAGCCAACCAGACTGCCTCTATTTGATCATTATTTAAATCATCTCTAACATTAAAATCAATATCTGACCTCACAAAAATACAGACACCACCGCCATTTCTATTTCTATCTTTCCTTATCACCGTGAAATTCTCTATTTCAATTTCAGCATCTGGTACAGAATCATCTAGCCATGTTTCACTACAGCAGATTATTGAAAGATTATTCTTACTAGCAAGCAGTCGAAGTTCGTGGAGTTTGGGGAGGAGACTCCTAGTATTTACGTGTATCAGGTGTAATCCTCTGGAATCAAAGACAGAATCCAGATTACCTGCGTCCTTTATAGTTCCATTTTCAATGGTACAGATTGATGATCCCGCTGTAATTTCACCATCACGGAGAGGTGATCGATGTGGATCCTCCCGACTATCCCGGCCCCGTCTTTCTTCACTGCCCGCGTCAGGTAACGATTTAACGGTGGCTCCAGCTTCCTCAATCCGCTCGAAGTTGCCTCTCCACCCGATGTCGTTCCCTGCTTCACCGTCTCCTTCTCCCGATGCTCCGCACTCGGATCGCCCGGCGTCATCTCCTAAGGCCCTCGGAACAGCTCCCAGGCAGAGAAGTGCAGACGGATCAGTGAAGATGTCACAGGTAACGCCCGCAGATTCCCCGAACCCCGAGCTTACCTGAGGGGAGGTGTAGTCGCTCCTCGGCAGATCCGTTAAATTGATTCCTTCCCCATTTGAAGTTGAATTCCCCGGGCCAGGACACTGATGAATATCCCCGGACAATAGCAGGCAAATTGCTATAATAAGCCTCCCAGCGTTTACGTTCCGCTTGTTTGATTTTAATTTGACGCTGAGTTGCCCCAGGTGACAAACAAATGAAGTCAACACCGCCGCTTTACCGAAGCCAAAATGTTTGGCGTTCATTCCGTTCGAAGGAGTATCATCAATTTGTGATTTACATTCCTTTAAGAATCTGCAATTAAAATCATGAGGGGTATAGCCAAGAAACCCCGCAATGTTTAAGAACAAGATAAAAGTTAGGAGAGCTGCTGTTGCTCCAGCCACACCCGATGCCATAGCTGTCAGCTGAGCTCCCATCTCTAAGCCTCTGCCCAAGAGAGCAAAAACTATTACCAAATCGGGACAAGTTAGCTTGAAAGAAAATGCAGCTGAATATTACTTTGAATTGGATGCATACAGAGAATCACAAAGAAACAAAAATTGTACTTGTCTGAACATTTACGAGTTGGATGTCGTTATCATGAAAAGTAAACAGACTATTGTAGTGCTATGTCTTTTCTGTGTAAGGAAACCAGACCTCTTGACGCTGTGACATTTTATTATTTCACTTTTTTTCAGTTTGTATTCATAAAAGAGACTAACAATATGGGGGGAACAATATAATAATATTATTAACCCAATATGTTAAGGAAAGATATTACATGTAAAGGTAGCACTGGCTAGTTTACTTCCCCTTTGTGCAGAGATGTTTTGACAGAGGAACGTCGTCCAATTCTCTGCACAGGAGAACAACTAAAACCAAATCAACCAATTCACCTGCCATGACGACTATGCGGAAACAGCCCTACTTGATAATGTTGTCATAGTGTACCGATTCTGCTCCGACACTCCCAGATAGTAGATGTGAATTTGGTTAAGGCTCTTCTGAGAGGTTGTATCATCAGCCAACAACATCATGATGATGTGCTAACTAGTAAAATAAAATAAAAATCAACTAAAACACTGACAGCTTTGAACTGTGCAGTATAGGCTGCAAGGGTATTGATCTGGAAAGTGTGTTAAAGGATGTTCCGAGTCAGACAGACCTTCCAAGATCAGAACACGCTGGAGGAACCTTAAGCACAAGCCAGTCATTTTTAGCAATTAAGATAAGGTCCAAATTTCCAATCCAGCACTGTTGTGATGTAAGGTGGTACAGTAGCTGAATGAGGGTAGGTGCTTTGTAAATAAACAAATGCCAATGATTATTGCGCCTCATACTTATTCAATCAATATCTGAAAAGAAATTTAAACATTGTACCGTCTTTTACCATCATGCACTTTGCCACTAAATAATCTTCCTTGCCTATATATTACTACCTACTACTAATATTACTAATATGTCTCTACTACTATGCACTCAACACTGCAGCACCCACGTTTCAGCACTGTTTGATGAACATTGTTACTCAGCTGAGAGAGTTGCACCCTCCCTGCTGACTTGTCGTAGAGAACTTGTAAGTCGCTTTGGATAACGGCATTCAGCTAAATGACTAAATGTAAGTGTAAATGTAAGAGAAGACCAACCAACCCTATCACACAGGAGACAATGGTGAGTATCATAGCCATCACCAGTAATGAATCTGAGGGCAGAGTGATAGACAATATCACCACACTACAGACGGTCCGCTGCAATGCGCTGCATTTACAACACAAGACAAAATGAGAGAAACACGGCATGTGGCACAATAATCGTTTTGACGGTAGTGTGGTAGTTAAAGGGTTAACATTCTGCAGTGTGGTAGTGAAAGGGTTAACCCTTTGTTGTATGGCAGTGAAAGGGTTAAGAGTGGAAACAGGAGCATGTCTATAAATGACATCACCATAGGGTTGGGGCGACAGTGGCTCGGTAGGTAGAGCAGTTGTCTGGTAATCCGAAAGTATCCGGCTCGATTCCCCCTCCTCCCGGGCAGCGTGTCGAAGTGTCCTTGAGCAAGACACTTAACCCCTAATTACTCCTTATGAGCAGGTTGGCACCTTGCATGGTTGCCTCCGCCGTTGGTGTGTGAATGTGTGAGTGAATGGGTCAAATGTGAGGAGCAAATTGTAAAGCGCTTTGGATAAAAGCTGCTATATAAATGCAGCCATTTATTTACCATTAGATTATGGCAAAAATAATAATCACTATTATTTTGATTGATATAGAATTATTGATTTGATTTGAGAACATCATATAATGACGACGACTGAATTAGTTTCACCTTTCTTCTCGACCAAAGGGCTGCCTTTCTGTCATGTTCTACTTTACCAAAGATGTTTAAAAATAACTGGAGATAGGGCGGCTACGTGGCGTAGTGGGCAAGGCGCTCGCCACGAATGCGGAGACGCTGGGCTCGCCTGTTCGAGCCCAGCGCTCCACATTGCTTTCAGTTTAGCTGGTCGTTCATACTAATACACATTGGCCGTATTAGGGGGTGGGAAACTGATGGGTGGGGATCGGGCGTTGTGGACAGCGACTCCTACAGGTCGGTTGGTGCGCCTGCGCAGTAGAATCAGGAAGTGTCGGGGGCAGCGTGAGCCTCCCACGCGTTACTCCTCGCCACTGAGAGATCGAGCTGCGCAGGTGAAAAGATGCGACTGCTGTTACCTCAAGTACCGGAGGGGACTTGTGCTATGTATGACTTAGTCCACATTGCAGCCAGCTTGTGGGAGGCAAGAAACAGCGTTCGTGACAGGGGAGGGTTGAATTGGATGATACGAAATTGGGATGGGAGAAAATATAGAAAATGGGAGAAAAAGTGGATACAAAAAAAAAATTACTGGAGATAGGGCGGTCAGGTGGCGTAGCGGAGATTGCGCTTGTCACCAATGCAAGAGGCTGCGGTCTCGACTCCCGGAGTCAGCATTGCCTGCGGCTTGGGCCGATCGTCATACTAACTCGTTTGGCTGAGTTAGCGGGAGGGAAGTCGTGGGTGGTAATCTGGCGTTGTGGACAGCGACGCCTACAGGTCAGGTCTGGGCGCCTGCTCAGCGAAAGGCAGGAAGTGGTGAAGGCAGCGTGACCTCCCACGCGTTACACTTCACCAATGAGAGTCCTCGCTGCCAGGTGAAAAGAGAGCCACTGGCTGTCTCCGCATGTGTCGGAGGAAGCATGCGGTAGACTTCAGGGTTCCCTTGTACCGACCAGTAGGGGGAACATGCGCACAACGACCAGGTAGGGGAGGGGGGGGAATTGGCATAACGACTAAATTGGGATGGGGAGAAAAAGAGAAAAATCTGAGAAAGAGAGGATTCAAAATAAATAAATAAATAACTGGAGATAGGCGGCTGGGTGGGGCAGCGGTCTAAGCGCTCGTCACCAACGCGAGAGACACCGGTATCGAATCCGGCTGTCAGCGTTGCCTCCGACTTGGGCCGGCCGTCATACTGACTCAATTGGCAGAGTCAGCGGGAGGGGAGTCGATGGGTGGTAATCTGGTCGTTGTAAACAGCGACTCCTACAGGTGGTCGGTCAGGGGGCGCCTGCACAGCAAGGACAGGAGATGGCGAGGGATAGTGTGAGCCTCCCACACGTTACACCTCGCCAATGAGAGTCCGCGCTGGCAGGTGAAAAGATGTGGCTGGCTGACTCCGCATGTATCGGAGGGGACAAGCGATAGATTCTTCAACCCTCCCTACGACCGACCAGTGGGGGGCACATGCAAGCAACGATCAAGACAGGGGAGGGGGGAATTGGCACGACTAAATTGGGATGGGAGAAAAACAGAAAAAAGGAGAAAAAAGTGGATAAAAAAAAAGATTGAGAAACGTGTCGTGGCTCCTCCCTCTCAACACGAGCTGAGACTATACTGTTTGGGCTCGAGGGGGGGGGGGGGGGGGTCGGAGCACACTGCGGTGAAGGAAGGATGCGCTGCATTTACAACACAAGACAAAATGAGAGAAACACGGCATGTGGCACAATAATTGTTTTGACGGTAGTGTGGTAGTTAAAGGGTCAACCTTATGTAGTGTGGTTGTGAACGGGTTAACCCTTTGTCGTGTGGCAGTGAAAGGGTTAACCTTCTGTATTGTCGCAGTGAAAGGGTTAACCCTTTGCTAGTGTGGTAGTGAAAGGGTTAACCCTTTGGTAGTGTGGTTGTGAAAGGGTTAACCCTTTGTCGTGTGGCAGTGAAAGGGTTAACCTTCTGTATTGTCGCAGTGAAAGGGTTAAAGACTCGCCAGGATGATTTAGAAAGCTCACATTAAAGCTGTGAGGAAAAGATAATGCAAACATTTCAACTAACATTTCCAGAATAGTGTATAAATCTTTTTATACACGGCAGCAGAACTCGAGAACTACTAGGAATGTCTGATCAATGACTCCCACCGAAACTGCACGAACGCATAACAAATCACGACATATATCATGCCAGTTAGGGTACCTTATGTATACTGCACCTGTAAATACTGTATACTTTACTTACTCATAGTATATTTTTAGATTTTAGTGTTTATTGTAACCATATTTATTGTAATGTATAATATAACTGATAGGGCATACACCCTCATCTGCACCTTTAATTACACTGCCTACTTGCTCAGATGCTGATTGATTGATTGATTGAAAAGTTTATTAACAGATTGCAGAATGGGTACAGTACAGTACAGCTCAATACATACAATTGTTAAGGGGATGCAGACCAGAGAAAGACTTTCGTCTCGTTTACATCAGGGTCCCCCATTTTCAATTCATCATAACATATATGACATACATGACATACAGATAGACAGTACTGCTACATCTATACATTTATGACATATCAGATTTGCAAATACAGTACTGTTTGTGATACAAAAGTGTCCAGAAAAAGAGTGTATATACATTTGGCGTAGAAACTGTACATTGGAGGAGGTTGGTTGGGTGGGATGGGGTTGGGTGGGTGGGTGAGGGCTGTACATTGGAGGGTGGGGGGGTTGGGTAGGGGACACACACACATTTTACACTGTACATTGGAATACTGACAAAGCCTTACTTGGTCATTTACTGTACAACTAGGTTAGGACATTTGTAGGGGCCAGTTTCGAATTGCAGTCTCACATAGGTGTTTTTTGAGAGTTTTTGAAAGTGGGTAGTGATTCACATTCCTTTACAGCTTTAGGTAGGGCGTTCCACATTGATGTGGCATAATTGCGAAACGTGTTTAGTCCCTTGTTTGAGCCGAATCTGGGGTTTGAATGCTTATATTCAGAGTTAACTATATTGTTTACACTGCCTATTTTAACTTTTCTACTGTACTATAATTATATTGCCTGTATTTATGTCTTTGTACCATTACCCTGCCCATAACTGTACCTGTACCCACCCACCCCCACCCCTGAATTTCCCCAAGGGGATCAATAACGGAGTTGTGCCCTTCCTGATGACTTGTCGTACAGAACTTGTAAGTTGCTTTGGATAAAAGCGTCAGCTAAATGACTAAATGTAAATGTAAAGGAATATCTTATCTTATCTTTTTATTTTATAAAAAAGAAATTATGTAAGAAGTTGCTTCAAATAGCTTTTTCTATTTATTCACCTAGACAGGGGGGGTTGGGCAAAGCAGTCTTCTATGCTGGCGTATTTTCAGACAGAGCATGTATCGACCGATTGCTCTGGTTACAGATCGTTCAGATAAGATCCACATCGTTACGACCCACTGGGTCCATCATCATCATCATCATCATCATCATCATGTACCAACAGAGACGAGGTAACAGGTTATTAGAGTCATGACTTATCTCGCCACTAGGGGGCTCTGGGGAGAGTGCAGCTGCAACAAAGTCTTACCCAGAGAGAACAAAAGATTGCATTTCACAAAAGGGCTCTTTAGTAATTACTGATTAGTGGTGGAAATAACACTGACACTTTGTGCTAAAAGCCGCCCGCGCTCCTACTAGTAGAATGTACACCGCGGACTAAACATAGGCCTCCTGGACTGGAGGATGGTGTCGAGACACATGCACCTGTTTTCTCATATTGAAGAAGAGTGGAATAAAAGTGGAATAAAACATAATTATTTAAAGTAAATGTATCAGTACTGTAAGCCTACGAATAAAAAATAAAAAGCCATTCATTCATACTCCGGCTCGGATCTCAAAATAAAATAAAATCTGAAAACTATAATAAGCCCTTTCCTCGTTTACAGTGCCTTCCTGACATTTCCCCCAATAATAAACTGTTTGGCAAACTTATCAAACTCAACAGAACATGACACATTGTTCCTATACAGTGCAATGCATGCACATTAACACGTAATACAAAACGGGACATATTGTAAAACAAAATAGGACTATAATAATACAGACAATGTCGTGCGCGCTGTATTATATTATTATATAGTCCTATTTTGTTTTACACTAGTCCCGCTTTATTACACTCGGACTCACTCGGGGCATGTTATTGTAACATAACATCCACCTCCCTAACACGGCAATTATTATCAAATACAATATCAACCATTGCGGTTAAACATTAATTGCAATTTTGCTATAATTAAGCCAATTTCAGCTCGTATTCAGCAGCAGCGCTCGGGATGCGCGCAACAGGGGCGTGAAACCAGCGCGCTCACCTCTCGTTTATACTCCATAATAATAATAATAATACCATACCTCTCGTTTTACACTCCATAATAATAATACCTCCTTACCTCTCGTTTCACAGTCCATAATAATTTCTCTTTGAAATCTTCGTCTGTGGATGAACCCATGGCTCTCCTGGCTCCCGAGTCGCACAGCAGGCGAGATCCCACTGTCCGCTATTAGATGATATTTTCTCTCTACTATTTACTAATGTCCTCCCTCTCCTCTCACGGCAGAGAAGCCTCCCTGGCTGACAGCTGTGCGCTGACGCATCGAGGAGCCATCTTCACAGCCCTCCAGCCGCGTGACGCGAGAGCGACGAGCACGGTCCGCCTCACGGTGTTGATCAATGGGGTAAATCACTTCACCCTCCCTGCCCCATTGAAGCTCAGAGGGAGGTATTTTTAGCTCCTCCGTGTGATGAGCGAGTTACACAGGAGCGCGTAGTGTCTTCATTTAGCTCTTCCATGCGAGGAGTGAGTTACGTAGTGTCTTCATTTAGCTCTTCCATGCGAGGAGTGAGTTACGTAGTGTCTTCATTTAGCTCTTCCATGCGAGGAGTGAGTTACGTAGTGTCTTCATTTAGCTCTTCCATGTGAGGAGTGAGTTACACAGGAGCGTGTAGTGTCTTCATTTAGCTCCTCCGTGTGATGAGTGAGTTACACATCATCTTCATTTAGCTCCTCCGTGTGATGAGTGAGTTACACATCATCTTCATTTAGCTCCTCCGTGTGATGAGTGAGTTACGTAGCGTCTTAATTTAGCTCTTCCATGTTTGATTGATTGAAAAGTTTATTAACGGATTGCAGAATGGGTACAGTACAGCTCAATACATACAATTGTTAAGGGGATGCAGACCAGAGAAAGACTTTCGTCTTATTTACATCAGGGTCCCCCATTTTCAATTCATCATAACATATGACACACACGACATACAGATAGACAGTACTGCTACATCTATACATTTATGACATACCAAATTTGCAAATACAGTACAGTTTGTGATATAAAAAGTGTCCAGAAAAGAGTGTATATACATTTGACATAGAAACTGTACATTGGAGGAGGTTGGGTGGGTGGGGGGGATGGGACGGGACTGTACATTGGAGGGGGGTGGGGGGGGGGGGACACTGTACATTGGAATACTGACAAAGCCATACTTGGTCATTTACTGTACAACTGGGTTAGGACATTTGTAGGGGCCAGTTTCGAATTGCAGTCTCCCGTAGGTGTTCTTTGAGAGTGTTTTTGAAAGTGGGTAGTGATTCACATTCCTTTACAGCTTTAGGTAGGGCGTTCCACATTGATGTGGCATAATTGCGAAACGTGTTTAGTCCCTTGTTTGAGCCGAATCTGGGTTTAACATGATTTGTGGAGCTCCCTCTGGTGTTGTGATCGTGGTATTCACTGACCTTTGGGAAGTGTTTTGACATGTACATGGGTACCTTATGAGTCACGCCGCTCATAAAAAAACCAACCCTGAACCCTACCGTCATAGGCAACTACCATCCTGTCTCTCTTCTCTCCTTCCTTTCTAAAACACTTGAACGTGCTGTATCCAACCAACTTACTGCTTATCTCTTACAGAATAACCTCCTAGACCCTAATCAGTCAGGCTTCAGGACTGGTCACTCCACAGAGACAGCCCTCATTGCGGTCACAGAGGCACTTCACTTAGCAAAAGCGAAAGGCCTCTCCTCTGTCCTGATTATCCTAGATCTATCTGCAGCCTTCGACACAGTCAACCACCAGATCCTCCTTGCGGCCCTCGCAGGAATGGGAGTGGCTGGCTCTGCGCTGACATGGCTGTCATCATACCTCAATGACCGCTCCTACCAAGTGTCATGGAGAGGGACCCTGTCGGCCACCCGCCCCCTGCGGACGGGTGTCCCCCAGGGCTCGGTTTTAGGATCCCTTCTCTTCTCCCTCTACACTAAATCACTGGGTAACATTATCACGTCTCATGGCTTCTCCTACCATAGTTATGCCGACGATACTCAACTCTTCCTCTCCTTCCCTCCCTCAGATATCCACGTCTCCGAGCGTATCTCGGCCTGTCTGTCCGACATCTCCGCCTGGATGACGACCAACCACCTCAAACTGAACCTAAGCTAAACAGAATTGCTTCACCTGCCGGCCAAATCCTCCCCCCTCACCAACCTTTCCATCAGTCGAGAATGCAGCTGTGACCGTGTCCCCGACCGCCAAGAACCTTGGTGTTGTCCTCGACGACCAGTTGAACTTCTCTGCTCACATCGCAGTGACAACCAGAACCTGCCGATTCCTCCTGAGCAACGTCAGAAGGATCCGCCCCTTCCTGACAAAAGAAGCCACCCAACTCCTTGTCCAATCAACAGTCATCTACCGCCTCGACTACTGCAACGCACTGCTCGCTGGCCTCCCGGCCACCGCCACTAAGCCTCTTCAACTCATTCAGAACGCAGCGGCCCGCCTGATCTCAAACCTACCTACCACTTCTTGGGACCTGCACTGGCTCCCCATTGCTGCACGAATCCGCTTCAAGGCCCTCGACCTAGCATACCGCGCGGCAAAGGGAACCGCTCCCGCCTACCTCCGGTCAATGGTCTCTAACTACACACCCTCAAGACCCCTACGCTCTGAATCTTCTGGCCGCCTCAGACCTACTCCTATCCAAGCTCCGGGAGGGTCATCAAAGAGAAGTCGCCTATTCTCAGTCCTTGCCCCACAATGGTGGAATGAACTACCCACCCCAGTTAGGACAGCCGAAACACGTCCAATCTTTCGCCGTCGACTAAAGACGCACTTCTTCAACCATTATCTCAATTAAAAAAATATCGAACCCTAACTAACCGTACTGTCATGCACTTGTCCTAATAAACTAACCTACACTGTAGCACTCAACACTTTGATGAACATTGTTGCTCAGCTGATAAGAGTTGTGCCCTTCCTGATGGCTTGTCGTACAGAACTTGCAAGTCGCTTTGGATAAAAGCGTCAGCTAAATGACTAAATGTAAATGTACCTTGGTCGTGTAGTGTATCTTGTAGACCAAGTGTAGATGTGAGGAGTGAGTTACGTAGTGTCTTCATTTAGCTCTTCCATGTGAGGAGTGAGTTACGTAGTGTCTTCATTTAGCTCTTCCATGCGAGGACTGAGTTACACAGGAGCGTGTAGCGTCTTCATTTAGCTCTTCTATGTGAGGAGTGAGTGGAGCGTGTAGCGTCTTCATTTATTCCCGTGATGGGCATGGTTTCAAGAGAGACTGTCAAAAACAAACATTCATACACTACATCATCTATACACTACACATCATGTATACACTACTAGGTGGCGGCTACGTGGCGTAGTGGGCAAGGCGCTCGCCACGAATGACGGAGACGCTGGGCTTGCCTGTTCGAGCCCAGCGCTCCACATTGCTTTCAGTTTAGCTGGTCGTTCATACTAATACACATTGGCCGTATTAGGGGGTGGGAAACTGATGGGTGAGGATCGGGCGTTGTGGACAGCGACTCCTACAGGTCGGTTGGTGCGCCTGCACAGTAGAATCAGGAAGTGTCGGGGGCAGCGTGAGCCTCCCACGCGTTACTCCTCGCCACTGAGAGATCGAGCTGCGCAGGTGAAAAGATGCGACTGCTGTTACCTCAAGTACCGGAGGGGACTTGTGCTATGTATGACTTAGTCCACATTGCAGCCGCCTTGTGGGAGGCAAGAAACAGCGTTCGTGACAGGGGAGGGTTGAATTGGATGATACAAAATTGGGATGGGAGAAAATATAGAAAATGGGAGAAAAAGTGGATAGAAAAAAAAAAGGGATACACTACTAGGCTTGGGCGGTATCATTTTTTCACACCGTCATACCTTGCTGACATAATACCCCGGTGTACGGTATATGACGGTATGACTTTCATTTTCATCAGCGGGGGGGGGGGGGGGGGGGGTGGGTGGCAACCCGTGTTACCAAGTAAACAAATCACGTCGTTAGCTCTCAGAATGGTAGCCAGAAGCCCGCAGCATCTAGTGCTACTATCGACGTTAGCGTTAGCATGTAGCCTAGCCATGGCAGACTATTTGATTCCTTAAGGGCTCGAAGATTGCCTGGGTTTTGGTCATATGCTCCCGAAATGCTCCCGCTGTTTGGCTACTTCTATGTGCAGTGAAAACTACTCGAATGCTTTATAACATAGTCATTGATTTAGTTCAGGGTAATCTAATATTAGCCGCGGAGCTAACGCTAGCTAACGTGAGCTAACGCTAGTTAATCAAGCTCACAGAGAGAGATAAACAGCCGACAGCGGATAGTACAGGTACAAATACAATAAAAAAGCGGGTGGGGGCTGTTGTGTAAACCTTGTACTCTTTAGTTCACATATAAGAGACGGATTATTTGCTTGCTCCACCAATGCACAACAACACACACCAACTAGACGCCACCAGCTCTCGTTACCACAACGCTTTACGGTATTTTCACAGCACTGTCGCAACATTACCGTAAAACGTGAACACCGTTATGATGGACCCTATTGCACTAGTGAGGACTGGTCTCGCCCTCTGCTGGCGCGTGTGTGCACTACACTCAAAACTCTGTTTCACTGTAATAGAAACTGAAGCGCATCTGTGATTTTGACGGTATTGATTTTCAATACCGTCGGGATTTCTAAATACCCTGGTATACCGTAATACCGCCCAAGCCTATACACTACACATCATTCATACACTACATCATTCATACACTACATCATTCATACACTATATAACATCATTCATACACTACACCACATCATATATACACTACACATCATCATGTATATACACATCATTCATCAATTTGCCATTCATACACTACATCATTCATACACTACATATCAACATCAATATACACTACATAACATTCATACACTACCCAAAATATATAAACTACACAAAATATATACACTACATACCATTCATACACTACACATCATTCATACACTACACAACATCTATACACTACATATCAACATTTATATACTGCACAACTACATCTATACACTGCACACAATCATTCATACACTACATATCAACATCTATACACTGCACAGCAGCATTCATAAACTAAACTACACAACATCATCCATGCACAACATATCAACATTTATACACAAACAAACCATCTCATAGGCTTCAAACATGTTTATCAAAATGGTGTCCAAGGAACCCTTTTTAGGTTTAGAGGCTCTACAGCAACAGGTGTGTAAACAATTTTTTTTATATGTATGTGACCCAGCACAGACCTTGGGTGCTTTTGAGGGATCTTCAATTTGTATTATATAAAAAAATATATATATAAATTTGATATTATATATAAAATGTATATGTATATATATATATATATATATATATTATTTTTTATATAATTTCCTTCACAAACTTCAATTGTAAAGAAAATACATATGTAAAAATAACTTGGTCAGTGACATTGACAGGAGCCTTTAAGAACGCATAGCGGTGTGGTACTTAAACTTCAATGTTATGTGATTTTGTATCGGTTTTAATTTGGCAATTGCCTCATTTACTAGTTAGCACATTATGATGTTGGCTTGGCTGATACAAGTTCATATCTACCATCTGGGTTTCACCCGTCTCCAAACCACACGCCCATCTTTCGGAGAAAGACTTGGAGGAGATTGTGGACGAGGGATAGGTTGGTCTGGGACTGTACCCGCTGAAAAGGCCGTTAGATTAACAGACTGCCAACAAAAACATAATATTCCATAATCAGGATTTTTTTTATTTAAAAGACTAAATGAAGAAAAAAAAGGCATTAAGGTAAAATCTTGTAAAAAACTATGTTAGAAGAAAACTTTATGATTCAACCATCTTGTTCTTCAGAGAACAAACTTTATGATTCAACCATCTTGTTCTTCAGAGAACAAAGGTTATGATTCAACCATCTTGTTCTTCAGAGAACAAACGTTATGATTCAACCATCTTGTTCTTCAGAGAACAAACGTTATGATTCAACCATCTTGTTCTTCAGAGAACAAACGTTATGATTCAACCATCTTGTTCTTCAGAGAACAAACGTTATGATTCAACCATCTTGTTCTTCAGAGAACAAGCGTTATGATTCAACCATCTTGTTCTTCAAAGAACAAACGTTATGATTCAACCATCTGGTTCTTCAGAGAACAAACTTTATGATTCAACCATCTTGTTCTTCAAAGAACAAACGTTATGATTCAACCATCTTGTTCTTCAAAGAACAAACTTTATGATTCAACCATCTTGTTCTTCAGAGAACAAACTTTATGATTCAGCCATCTTGTTCTTCAGAGAACAAACGTTATGATTCAACCATCTTGTTCTTCAGAGAACAAACGTTATGATTCAACCATCTGGTTCTTCAGAGAACAAACGTTATGATTCAACCATCTTGTTCTTCAGAGAACAAACGTTATGATTCAACCATCTTGTTCTTCAGAGAACAAATTCAACTTTTTTTGTATTATGAAAACCTTGTGCAAATAACATCTGACCACAAATCGTTTAATATGTGTCCTATTTCATTTTGTGGTTTATCTTTGGCGGACAATAATTATACAGTAATTACCCGCTATAAATCTTAGGCTATATGAAAATATAACACTCTTAAAAAAATATGAAAACATTCTCCCCCATCAATTCACAGACTGTGGGTAAGTGCTATGATTGTTATTGATCGCCTCAGTATTCCTTTCATCCTGTAATGTGACAGCGATCGCGTTCCTCCGTGAATATAATGCGTCCGTATATTTATTGGCAGTCAGTCCAGATGAGGCATCGACGGATATCTAAAGTAGCTGCTCGACAGCCTGTGAATCATCCACTCACAAAACATGATGGGAGTCAACGGCACTATCTCTAGTGATGAAGCGAGATGCTGTGAAAGGCCACCGTTTGGATCGTTGGAAGACAATAATTACCGTGAGATCATGTAGTGGTAGAGAGAGAGAATCACAACTCACAAGGAGATATATAAAAACTAATCTCATTCAAACTCAAGAGGAAAAAAAGGAATGAACAGCAGACTTCAAAGTCAATGTCCATCGCCACAGTGTGAGGAGGTGAGACAGGTCCTCTGCTTGGTGTGAGGAGGTGAGACAGGTCCTCTGCTTGGTGTGAGGAGGTGAGACAGGTCCTCTGCTTGGTGTGGAGGTGAGACATGTCCTCTGCTTGGTGTGAGACATGTCCTCTGCTTGGTGTGAGACATGTCCTCTGCTTGGTGTGGAGGTGAGACAGGTCCTCTGCTTGGTGTGGAGGTGAGACAGGTCATCTGCTTGGTGTGGAGGTGAGACAGGTCCTCTGCTTGGTGTGGAGGTGAGACAGGTCCTCTGCTTGGTGTGAGACAGGTCCTCTGCTTGGTGTGAGACAGGTCCTCTGCTTGGTGTGACAGGTCCTCTGCTTGGTGTGAGACAGGTCCTCTGCTTGGTGTGAGACAGGTCCTCTGCTTGGTGTGAGACAGGTCCTCTGCTTGGTGTGAGACATGTCCTCTGCTTGGTGTGGAGGTGAGACATGTCCTCTGCTTGGTGTGGAGGTGAGACAGGTCCTCTGCTTGGTGTGAGACAGGTCCTCTGCTTGGTGTGGAGGTGAGACAGGTCCTCTGCTTGGTGTGGAGGTGAGACAGGTCCTCTGCTTGGTGTGAGACAGGTCCTCTGCTTGGTGTGAGACAGGTCCTCTGCTTGGTGTGAGGAGGTGAGACAGGTCCTCTGCTTGGTGTGGAGGTGAGACATGTCCTCTGCTTGGTGTGGAGGTGAGACAGGTCCTCTGCTTGGTGTGAGACAGGTCCTCTGCTTGGTGTGAGGAGGTGAGACAGGTCCTCTGCTTGGTGTGGAGGTGAGACATGTCCTCTGCTTGGTGTGGAGGTGAGACAGGTCCTCTGCTTGGTGTGAGACAGGTCCTCTGCTTGGTGTGGAGGTGAGACAGGTCCTCTGCTTGGTGTGAGACAGGTCCTCTGCTTGGTGTGGAGGTGAGACAGGTCCTCTGCTTGGTGTGAGACAGGTCCTCTGCTTGGTGTGAGACAGGTCCTCTGCTTGGTGTGAGACAGGTCCTCTGCTTGGTGTGAGGAGGTGAGACAGGTCCTCTGCTTGGTGTGAGGAGGTGAGACAGGTCCTCTGCTTGGTGTGAGGAGGTGAGACAGGTCCTCTGCTTGGTGTGAGACAGGTCCTCTGCTTGGTGTGGAGGTGAGACAGGTCCTCTGCTTGGTGTGAGGAGGTGAGACAGGTCCTCTGCTTGGTGTGAGGAGGTGAGACAGGTCCTCTGCTTGGCGTGAGGAGGTGAGACAGGAGGAGGAGTGAGAGAGAGTGAGACTCAGTGCCCCAGCGGCCGCTCGTCGTGGCTGCTGTACCTCTTGACGTGGATGCGGCGGACGCGCTCTCGTAGCTCCGCCCCCGGGCCCTCCTCCTCCTCGCTGTGAGAGCCGCAGGGGGCGTGGCGGCAGCGCGTGGCCTCCAGCAGGGTGGTGTCGGGCACGGGCAGCGTCTCGTACAGCAGGGCGTTCAGAGTCTCCTCGTAGATGCGCGCCTCAGGGAACTCAACCTGAGGACAGGAGAGAGGATTAGGGATCACTCGGTAAGGTTACATCAATGGGGCATTTATAGAACTCTTTCATCCAAAGCGCTTTGCAATCTTTTTGTCCCTCACATTCACCCACACGTTCACACACCGATGGCAGAGGCGACCATGCAAGGTGCCAACCTGCTCATCGGAAGCAGTTAGGGGTTAAGTGCCTTGCTCAGGGACAGGGGTCGGCCATTAAGTTTGGCCTCGGGCCAAATGTTTTCCAAGCCATTATATGGTGGGCCAGAACCAAAAACCATGGCTAATTTTATAAAGTTATTGTGAAATAATGTTAACTCTGTGACAAGACCACCTTATAACTAAGACATACATTTGTGGCAGAGGCAGAGAATGGATCAAAATAAGTGAGCTGCATAGGCCGCATAATAAACTTTTTCAGCACCAGGCGCTGTCCACCAACTTTATTTATTTTCATGTTGAGCAAGCACTACGTTGCACAACATGGATAAAACTAAGTATAATAAGCATTCTTTAGGTGGTGGTAGTTTCTCTGTTTGGATATTATAGCTTAAATATATAGCCTAGCAGCCTATAGTCAGTCTGATATATATTAAAAAAGAGAACATATTCTCAAAATAATCTGAAGGGCCAGATATTATTGCTGGGGGGCCAATTTCGGCCCGCAGGCCGCCTATTGCCAACCACTGATATAGTACATGTAAAGAGATTATCTCTACACTAGAAACATATAGTACATGTAAAGAGATTATCTCCACACTAGAAACATATAGTACATGTAAAGAGATTATCTCCACACTAGAAACATATAGTACATGTAAAGAGATAATCTCCACACTAGAAACATATAGTACATGTAAAGAGATTATCTCCACACTAGAAACATATAGTACATGTAAAGAGATTATCTCCACACTAGAAACATATAGTACATGTAAAGAGATTATCTCTACACTAGAAACATATAGTACATGTAAAGAGATCATCTCCACACTAGAAACATATAGTACATGTAAAGAGATCATCTCCACACTAGAAACATATAGTACATGTAAAGAGATTATCTCCACACTAGAAACATATAGTACATCTAAAGAGATTATCTCCACACTAGAAACATAATAGTACATGCCCTTCTTGGCTTGTGTACAGTGTGGGGAACTAACACTAGCCAGTAGCGGATGGTGGTAGATTCTGGTTGTGCTCGGTACGCTTGGCTAGTTCACCAGCCTCTTCAGGCAGGGGAGTATATATTATTTTTTGATCCACTTTTTCTCCTCCTATTTTTTTTTATCCACTTTTTCTCCCATTTTCTATTTTTCTCCCATCCCAATTTCGTATCATCCAATTCAACCCTCCCCTGTCTCGAACGCTGTTTCTTGCCTCCCACAAGCCGGCTGCAATGTGGACTAAGTCATACATAGCACGAGTCCCCTCCGATACTCGAGGTAACAGCAGTCGCATCTTTTCACCTGCGCGGCGCGATCTTTCAGCGCCGCCCCCATCGCTTCCTGATTCTACTGCGCAGGCGCACCAACCGACCTGTAGGAGTCGCTGTTCACAACGCCCGATCCCCACCCATCAGTTTCCCACCCCCTAATACTGCCAATGTGTATGTAGTACGGACGACCAGCTAAACTGAAAGCAATGTGGAGCGCTGGGCTCGAACAGGCGAACCCAGCGTCTCCAGTATTCGTGGTGAGCGCCTTTCCCACTGCACCACGTAGCCGCCCTTCTCCTCCTATTTTCGGTATTTTTCCTCCCATCCCAATTTAGTCGCTCATGCCAATTCCCTCCTCCCCTTCCTGGTTGTTGCTCGCATGTGCCCCCCACTGGTCGGTCTAGGGAGCCCTGAAGTCTATCACATGCTTCCTCCGATACATAGGAGACAGCCAGCAGCCTCTTTTCACCTGGCAGCGAGGACTCTCACTGGGGAAGTGTAACGCGTGGGAGGCTCACACTACCGTCACCATTTCCCTCCCTCGCTGTGCAGGCGCCCTGACCGACCTGTAGGAGTCGCTGTTTACAACGACCAGAATACCACCCACGGCTTCCCTCCCGCTGACAATTGTGCCAGTATGATGACCGGCCAAGCCAGAGGCACCACTGACAGCTGGATTCGATACCAGTGTCTCTGCGGTGGTAGACAGACGCTTAGTCCGCTGTGGTACCCGGCCGCGCCCGCAGGGGAGTATATTTGTGTGTAAAATGCAGCTGCACTAACGTACTCCACAATGCATCGACCTCGCGGACACCGGGGGAAATGTCCATCACGTCGGCCGTTACCTCAGGCGGGCGCATCATCCACGGGACGAGACCATTTACACACATTAACAAGACACGCCCACTTCTCAACATATATGGAACATACAGCGATTGCTCGAAAATTGCTGCGATTGGTGGACAATCCCTGCTGGTAGAGTCACAGCGTAACTGTAACTGAGGGGTACAATTCCCTGACTGTATTGTTAGATATGATACTTACTACCACTACCTCTTGTACTTTAGACTCTGGCCACCCAGTACTAGGTATAAATAATTATGATAAACACTCCCACCTGATGAAACGGATCCAACACAAATGTACCAAGTCGAAAGTCTGCGTTTAATAATAATACATAGCAAAAGGTATGTACAACGATCACTTAATTACATTTATGATTTGAAATAGTATGCACTTTTATGGCAAATGAGTATTTGTAGGTAGATCAATATCGAATGTCCAATCTCTGATTGCGCAGGAAGCAAATATACAACCTGGAATATTTAGGGAACAATAGCAATGATACTTGAATGATTATATAGCTGGATACACTAGGGGGAGGTTCCGACTGCTTGTAGGACAGCTGGAGGGGGGGGGGGGTAGAGTCTGGCTGTATCCCGTCTGGCCGAGGGTATCCTGGGAGAGCCCACAGTCGTGCGACCCGGTGCCCAGCGATCCTCGATCCACAGATGAAAGCAGTTGGACTCTCTGTGGCCGGCGTCCTCCGGTCCACGATGGAGAGACGTGAGGCGACCTCGTCGTGTAGAGCGTCTTCTCACCTGTCGTCCTCTCCGGGGGGGGGTATTTCCAACACACCGCAGTGTTGGCCTTTATCCATAGAATAATCAAAGTACTCAAAGCATAATCCAAGCCGGGGAAGGCTAGCCGTCGTCGGTAGAATAATCCAATATACAGGTCCACTCGCTCTTTGGCCTGGAGCTCCTCGGGTGCAGCTTCACGTGGGGTCAACCACCCTGGATAAGCGTCCAGCTGATGCCCGAAACGATGGGGGTGCTGATTACTATAGAACTCTTACCGCACGAGGCACTACATATGAATAGACTATTATTAGCTTAATAGAATACGTCCAACTCGACGATATAGTGCCAAATATGACTATTCAAATATTAATATACACGATGTCTCAATGCCGATACTGGGCCGAATTGGCCTTACTGCCCACACGTGGTTCGCGGGGAGGCTTTTGCGTCTGTCACTCTGTTGGAGGGTAAGGAACTGGACTAAAAGAAAGCTCTACTTTAATAGCGCAGTATATATACGCACTATGAACAAATAGTACCATTAGTGGTGCGGTAGACATATTCTTACGCGGAACTAGGACTTGCCCATACATGTTGAGCGGTACGATTGAACCTGGTCTGAGGGGTATGGCGACCTGGCACCAAGGTCTCGTCCAATGGTAGAATGGAGACTATTATGGGATGTTCAGTAGACTAGAAGGGATATTCAATGCATATTGTACAAGGAATATACAAGGGATATCAGGGGATATACAAATACAATTAAATATATATATATAAATAAATATATATATTCGGTTTAATCTGATCCTTCAGAACAGTAACCGTGGTAACGGGTGGAGCGTAACCACGATGAGCCTACACTTAAGCTGAAGCCTAACATTTATGAATCATTTCTAGTGTCGATTTACTCCACTTGCTTATCATTAGGCTCCATGGTTTGTATCAATAATTGATCAGATAATAGCCCAGAATAATTGAACTGGCAGGTAGTCGAATGGAGTATCTGAAGCCCCTAAAAGACACAGAACTCAAACAACGGGCCAGAATCAACGTGCTGGAGAAGAAGCAACAAACCTATTGAGACCGATATATATATATAGAGCCAACGGCAGGTTTCCTGTCCAACTATGAAGGAGGGAAACCGAGAAGCACTTTTCTACCCACTCGTCTCCCTCCCTCCATCGTTCACACTGACAACATAATGCTTCCAGGGGAGAGAGTTCCCACTGCTCTCCAAACAGAGAGAGACTCGGCCCGACGTGTCCGGAGGTGGCCGTGCTCACCTTGGTCTGCTTCTTCTCCGTGGCGTAGACGATGGAGGTGCAGCAGACCTCCGCCAGCTTGCGGCCCTGGCCGTAGAAGGACCAGCAGCAGATCTCGTCTCTGATCACGTCCTTGATGAAGAGCACGCGCCCGTTGTAGCTCAGCGACAGCCTGTCGAACAGCTCCACGTTCTTCAGCATGTGGTCGTCGGAGTTGCTGTCGGGAGGGAGAGAGAAAGACGCGTTAGGGGGGAGAGAGAAAGAGGAGTTAGGAGGGAGAGAGGAGTTAGGAGAGAGAGAGAGAGAGAGAGAGAGAGAGAGAGGGGAGTTAGGAGGGAGAGAGGAGTTAGGAGAGAGAGAGAGAGAGAGAGAGAGAGAGAGGGAGTTAGGAGAGAGGAGTTAGGAGGGAGAGAGGGGAGTTAGGAGAGAGAGGGGAGTTAGGAGAGAGAGAGAGGAGTTAGGAGAGAGAGAGGAGTTAGGAGGGAGAGAGGAGTTAGGAGAGAGAGAGAGGAGTTAGGAGAGAGAGAGGAGTTAGTAGATAGAGAGAGAGAGAGGGGAGTTAGGAGGGAGAGAGGGGAGTTAGGAGAGAGGAGTTAGGAGGGAGAGAGGGGAGTTAGGAGAGAGGGGAGTTAGGAGAGAGAGAGAGAGAGGAGTTAGGAGAGAGAGAGGAGTTAGGAGAGAGAGAGAGGAGTTAGGAGGGAGAGAGGAGTTAGGAGAGAGAGAGAGGAGTTAGGAGGGAGAGAGGAGTTAGGAGAGAGAGAGAGGAGTTAGGAGAGAGAGAGAGGAGTTAGGAGAGAGAGAGGAGTTAGTAGATAGAGAGAGAGAGAGAGGGGAGTTAGGAGGGAGAGAGGGGAGTTAGGAGAGAGGAGTTAGGAGGGAGAGGGGAGTTAGGAGAGAGGGGAGTTAGGAGAGAGAGGAGTTAGGAGAGAGAGAGGAGTTAGGAGGGAGAGAGGAGTTAGGAGAGAGAGAGGAGTTAGGAGAGAGAGAGAGGAGTTAGGAGAGAGAGAGGAGTTAGGAGAGAGAGAGAGGAGTTAGGAGAGAGAGAGGAGTTAGGAGAGAGAGGGAGTTAGGAGAGAGAGAGAGGAGTTAGGAGAGAGAGAGAGGAGTTAGGAGAGAGAGAGGAGAGTTAGGAGAGAGAGAGGAGTTAGGAGAGAGAGAGGAGTTAGGAGAGATAGAGAGGAGTTAGGAGGGAGAGAGAGGAGTTAGGAGGGAGAGAGTAGTTAGGAGAGAGAGAGGAGTTAGGAGAGAGAGAGGAGTTAGGAGAGAGAGAGGAGTTAGGAGAGAGAGGGGAGTTAGGAGAGAGAGAGGAGTTAGGAGAGAGAGAGGAGTTAGGAGAGAGAGAGGAGTTAGGAGGGAGAGAGGAGTTAGGAGAGAGAGAGAGGAGTTAGGAGAGAGAGAGGAGTTAGGAGAGAGAGGGGAGTTAGGAGGGAGAGAGAGGAGTTAGGAGAGAGAGAGGAGTTAGGAGAGAGAGGGGAGTTAGGAGAGAGAGAGAGGAGTTAGGAGAGAGAGAGGAGTTAGGAGATAGAGAGAAGAGTTAGGAGGGAGAGAGAGGAGTTAGGAGGGAGAGAGAGGAGTTAGGAGAGAGAGAGAGAGGGAGTTAGGAGGGAGAGAGGGGAGTTAGGAGAGAGAGAGGAGTTAGGAGAGAGAAAGAGGAGTTAGGAGGGAGAGGAGTTAGGAGGGAGAGAGAGGAGTTAGGAGGAGAGAGAGGAGTTAGGAGGGAGAGAGAGGAGTTAGGAGAGAGAGAGGAGTTAGGAGAGAGAGAGAGGAGTTAGGAGAGAGAGAGGAGTTAGGAGAGAGAGAGAGGAGTTAGGCGAGAGAGAGTTAGGAGAGAGAGAGAGGAGTTAGGAGGAGAGGAGGAGTTAGGAGAGAGAGAGAGAGTTAGGAGGGAGAGAGAGGAGTTAGGAGAGAGAGAGGAGTTAGGAGAGAGAGAGAGAGTTAGGAGGGAGAGAGAGGAGTTAGGAGGAGAGAGAGGAGTTAGGAGAGAGAGAGGAGTTAGGAGGGAGAGAGGAGTTAGAGGGAGAGAGAGGAGTTAGAAGAGAGGAGGAGTTAGAGAGAGAGGAGTTAGGGAGGGAGAGAGAGGAGTTAGGAGAGAGAGAGAGGAGTTAGGAGAGTAGAGAGGAGGAGTTAGGAGGAGAGAGAGGAGTTAGGAGAGAGAGAGGAGTTAGGAGGAGAGAGTTAGAGGAGAGAGAGAGGAGTTAGAGAGAGAGAGAGGAGTTAGGAGGGAGAGAGAGGTTAGGAGGGAGAGGAGTTTAGGAGAGAGAGAGTTAGGAGTTAGAGAGAGAGAGGAGTTAGGAGAGAGAGAGGAGTTAGAGGAGAGAGAGAGTTAGAGGAGAGAGAGTAGTTAGGAGAGAGAGAGAGGAGTTAGGAGAGAGAGAGAGGAGTTAGGAGAGTGAGTTAGCGAGAGAGGAGTTAGGAGAGAGATGGGAGTTAGGAGATAGAGAGGAGTTAGAGAGAGGAGTTAGGAGAGAGGAGTTAGAGAGAGAGGAGTTAGGAGAGAGAGAGAGGAGTTAGGAGGGAGTTAGGAGAGAGAGAGAGGAGTTAGGAGAGAGAGAGGAGTTAGGGGGGCGAGAGAGGAGTTAGGAGAGAGAGGAGTTAGGAGATAGAGAGGAGTTAGGAGAGAGGAGTTAGGAGAGAGGAGTTAGGAGAGAGAGGAGTTAGGAGAGAGAGAGAGGAGTTAGGAGAGAGAGAGAGAGGAGTTAGGAGAGAGAGAGAGAGGAGTTAGGAGAGAGAGAGAGGAGTTAGGAGAGAGAGAGAGGTTAGGAGAGAGAGAGGAGTTAGGAGGGAGAGAGAGGAGTTAGGAGAGAGAGAGGAGTTAGGAGAGAGAGAGGAGTTAGGAGAGAGAAGAGAGGAGTTAGGAGAGAGAGAGAGAGGAGTTAGGAGAGAGAGAGAGGAGTTAGGAGAGAGAGGAGTTAGGAGAGAGAGAGGAGTTAGGAGGAGAGAGAGGAGTTAGGAGGGAGAGAGAGGAGTTAGGAGAGAGAGAGAGGAGTTAGGAGAGAGAGAGGAGTTAGGAGAGAGAGAGAGGAGTTAGGAGAGAGAGAGAGGAGTTAGGAGAGAGAGAGAGGAGTTAGGAGAGAGAGAGGAGTTAGGAGGGAGAGAGAGGAGTTAGGAGAGAGGAGTTAGGAGAGAGTAGAGCCATATGGAATCCGCGTTCACGGAATCGCGGACGGAATCGTGGAATTGAGCAATAAAAATGGAATCAACTACTGTAAAGTTTAAACCTTTTTAAATCTTAGACAAACAAAACACTTTGCTTTCATGAAATATTGTAAGCCGTCATTTGAGGCTTTATAAAAGCAGCACAATGAACACAAATCTGTCAGTGCCGAGTCCGACCTCATCTTAAATAACAAACAGCATTGCTTGTTGTAGTTAACAAAGAGAGGCAGAGTTGATTTTGCAAAAAAAATATATATATATATCATTTTTTTTTTTTAATAAATCAAATTTTATTTTCATATTCGAATCCCATGCCCGTCGAACAAAGCTTCGGAGTATTTAAGACAGCCCTATTAAATGGACTGTTATATCTTATTAAATTGTGGACATTTATTCATTCCCACTTATTAGACACTATTTCTGACGGTCAAATGAGCGTACAAAGCAAAATACAGAATTCTGAAATATTAAAACGGAAAAAACGGAATTTGGAAAAAAATTAAATTGAATTTGGAAAAAAATAAAACGGATTTCATATGGCTCTAAGAGAGAGAGAGGAGTTAGGAGAGAGAGAGAGAGGAGTTAGGAGGGAGAGAGATGGTTAAGTGCTTGGTGATTCACTCCACTCCCAGGGACGTGGCTGATTCAGACTTGATTAGTTAGAACTTGAACGGCATTAGCAGGGCTGTACAGTGCGACGAGATGGTCGCGAATTGCCCCTTTAAAGGTCAACCTCCACGTTGTATTTTTGTTCAATAAACAATGTGGACTAGGCCAACAGTGACTTTCATGAAGAATTGGAAAAAAAAGTATTGAAATTGACCCAGTTTTAGCGTTTTTATCAAAACATTTTGTCTGCCCAACACAATCACCACGCACGTGCATATTTTAATCAATGGTTCATAACGTGCGCGTGTAATGTCGTCACAACAGGTGTTGGTCACCAGGGGGCTCTGTGAGTCACAGGCAGTAGCAAGGAGGCGGAGCATTATTTCCGGCGTTGGGTGCATGATGCGCATGCGCTGTGATCACACCAGGCAGCCAACGCCGGAAATAATGCCGTTTTGAGCAGTTTATAAAAAATATTTAAAATGTTTATTAGCAACGCAGAGCTTTCAAACCATCCCGTATCTCTGTCCGAAACCCTCGTGCAACTGTGAGTACATTTGAAATGTCTCTGTGATACTTGTATAACGAACGGTTCGGCCAGAACCAGTCCTTCATGGTAAATCTAGGTTGGTTTCCTATTAAGGAGCAAGTGACTGTGGATTCACTCGGTGCATCAGTCACGAAAGGGGCTATGATGAGCTTGGCAAGCCAGAGTAAACACAGTTTTCATTCAATCAATAACAACATTAACCAGACTCTCGTTGTGTCTATTATGCTAACGCTAACGTTACCTCATTGTGTCTATTCTACAAGCTTTAACGTTACCTAGCCTCTCGTGTCTATCTGCTAACGTTAGCATTAGGCTAACTAACGTTACCACTCGTCCCCAACCCCAACAACAAGCGTAACTAATCAGCGATCTTTTTGTCAGACTAAACTCTCCGCTCGGTGGCAAATTGTGTTGATGTCGGTTTTGTTTCATCAATAAATGAGGCAGAATACACAGTGACTGTATCCTTTTTTAATTGCACTTGTTTCGTGCTGCAAACATACATAAGACATCCTACGCGAGACATTAAAGATGGCGGCGTTCTGTTTTCGTTCAGACTCTCCAGACAGTGACGCGTCTCTCTTCTGACCAATCAGTGGTCTGCAGTTTTTCACGTGACATTTCTGGAGCTCTCATGCTGATCACCAGCAGCCCCGCCTCCCCACACGGAGACAAACTGAGTACTTTATTTTAGTGGAAAAGCAACATTAGATTCGGCTCATTAATATGCACCTGTGTCTTGTTGTGACGTCGGTGTTTGATACGCTTTTTTGATTCGCGCATGCATGTTATTCGTGCGTGGACCTTTTTAACTCTTTCAGAGTGGCATTTCCGGTGTCAAATGGAAAAAAATAAATAATGAAATTATATACCAATGATGTAAACTACCCATAATTGATCAGTAGGGTTTAAGCTGGAGGTTGGCCTTTAATTGGCCGTTGCGATTGGTAAATATTATCTGGGGGCGGGCTTGCGAGCAGTGCTTTCAAGCCTTGCATTCGCATTTCACTCCTAAATTATCCAAGGCGTGTGATGACGCCACTCACACGAGCTGAGCAGTGAGCACTCAGCAGGTATGATCAGCGGGAACAATCGACTGAGCACTCACTCTGATAGACTGGCTGACTGTCTGATTTAGCTATGAAGAAAAGTAAAGTTAGTATTGCTTCATATTTTCGACGCGATCGACCTATAGTGAGCCGAACTGAACTGAACTCAGACACACGGAGAGAGCTGCGGCGTCTGCTCCTCCTCCCTCCCGCACCCGTGGCTGTTGTAAACACTAGTCTCTAGTGGGACACTGGGACCTCGGTGAGCCTGCCAGCCGGCTAGCTACTGATATCAACAAATCCTCCAGCAAGTCTAGTAGTGCATGATAGCTCGCGTTAGCTTACTGTTCAAAACGAAACGTCCCATTAAACTAAATAGTTCAGATAGCTCCTGATATCAATGTCTTATAAGTTATAACACTGAGTCGATGCGTATTCGAGCTGAGGGCACGCTGAATATAGTCAATAGGGCCCAGCTGCAGCGCCGGAGAATCCTGGCCGTAGCTGGAGGCTACAGTATAGGGTCCAGCTGCAGCTCCGGAGAATCCTGGCCGTAGCTGGAGGCTACTCGAGTACACACAGACAGTGGAGCTGGTTGCATATAGCGAGCATTTTGACTTGTTGCGTGGTGGCGATGTCTCGCAGATAATACAACTACAAGTATGATTATATAATATATATATTTTATTAAAGAAATATATTTCATTTTTTTTTTAAATCAAAAACAATCGATATAAATAATGGTAAAATTGTTATTTAAAAATTTGCCCCTAAAAAATATTTTTTGCCCCTAAATGTCTCATTTAGGGGCAAGTGTGCCCCTAGTGAAAAAGCTTAGCGTACAGCCCTGATTAGCTTGACTCACCTGGTGTAGGAGTACTTGTTGTTGCTTCGGTTGTACACCAGCTTCACCACAGGCTAGTGGAGAGGGAGAAATATCGATAAATGGCTTTGTAATATCATATATTCTGAATACTGATAGCACTAACATAAGCATTAACCATTTAGCAAGCCAACAAAGCACGCACGCACGCACGCACACACACACACACACACACACACACACACACACACACACACACACACACACACACACACACACACACACACACACACACACACACACACACACACACACACACACACACACACACACACACACACACACACACACACACACACACACACACACACACACACACACACACACACACACACACACACACACACACACACACACACACACACACACACACACACACACACACTAATGTTTGCACAACTAAGTAAATATACTGTAGATTAACACAGAAAGTAAATAAATGTCACCTTTCGCTGCGAATAGATCACAAATCAAAGCCGTAAGCGCTGTTGTCAATATTTTACCGTGAGCCCCTCCGCCACCTCCTCAGCCTCACCTTGGCACAAGCCTGGATGAGTCTCTCCTCCTCCTCCACGGAGGTGACCACCGGGATGACACACAGCGCCTGCTCCTGATTGCCCTGTCAATCACAGAGAAGAGCAGAAGACCCACGGGCGCTTTTTACAGACCTCTCCGAGACGACCGTCACCGAGTCAACCGATGTCAGTGAACCGATGTCAGTGAGTCTCCGCTCGCAAGCTCCCATCTAAGCCTAGTCTCTCTCTACCCCAAGGCGGGGAGGGGGGGGGGGGGGCATTACCCCAGAGGAAGGAAGGACTCCCGCTTTTCATTCCGGTGGACGTTATTTGCGATGGCTGCTCTTGAGTGTGTCAGTTGCCCTGCACAGGCTGACCTGGGGTCAGATACATCACCGTGTCACACTGACCGAGAGTATTACTCTCAGGCTGCTGGAGACACACGTCAGGTGGGGTCCAGGTGCCTCCTGACCTTCCTCCCCCTGAGTCTCCTCTCCTCTCTCCCCCTGAGTCTCCTCTCCTCTCTCCCCCTGAGTCTCCTCTCCTCTCTCCCCCTGCCTCTCCTCTCTCCTCTCCTCTCCTCTCTCCCCCTGCGTCTCCTCTCCTCTCTCCCCCTGAGTCTCCTCTCCTCTCTCCCCCTGCGTCTCCTCTCCTCTCTCCCCCTGCCTCTCCTCTCTCCTCTCCTCCCCTGCGTCTCCTCTCCTCTCTCCCCCTGAGTCTCCTCTCCTCTTTCCCCCTGCGTCTCCTCTCCTCTCTCCCCCTGCCTCTCCTCTCTCCTCTCCTCTCTCCCCCTGCGTCTCCTCTCCTCTCTCCCCCTGCCTCTCCTCTCTCCTCTCCTCTCTCCCCCTGCGTCTCCTCTCCTCTCTCCCCCTGAGTCTCCTCTCCTCTCTCCCCGCCTCTCCTCTCTCCTCTCCTCTCTCCCCCTGCGTCTCCTCTCCTCTCTCCCCCTGCCTCTCCTCTCTCCCCTGCCTCTCCTCTCTCCTCTCCTCTCTCCCCCTGCGTCTCCTCTCCTCTCTCCCCCTGCCTCTCCTCTCTCCCCTGCCTCTCCTCTCCTCTCTCCCCTGCCTCTCCTCTCTCCTCTCCTCTCCCCCTGAGTCTCCTCTCCTCTCTCCCCCTGCCTCTCCTCTCTCCTCTCCTCTCTCCCCCTGCGTCTCCTCTCCTCTCTCCCCCTGCCTCTCCTCTCTCCTCTCCTCTCTCCCCTGCCTCTCCTCTCTCCTCTCCTCTCTCCCCCTGCCTCTCCTCTCTCCCCTGCCTCTCCTCTCTCCCCTGCCTCTCCCCTGCCTCTCCTCTCTCCCCCTGCGTCTCCTCTCCTCTCTCCCCCTGCCTCTCGTCTCTCCCCTGCCTCTCCTCTCTCCCCTGCCTCTCCTCTCCTCTCTCCCCCTGCCTCTCCTCTCCCCCTGCCTCTCCTCTCTCCCCCTGCCTCTCCTCTCTCCCCCTGCGTCTCCTCTCCTCTCTCCCCCTGCGTCTCCTCTCCTCTCTCCCCTGCCTCTCGTCTCCTCTCTCCCCTGCCTCTCCTCTCCTCTCTCCCCCTGCGTCTCCTCTCCCCTGCCTCTCCTCTCTCCCCTGCCTCTCCTCTCTCCCCTGCCTCTCGTCTCCTCTCCCCCTGCCTCTCCTCTCCTCTCTCCCCCTGCCTCTCCTCTCTCCCCTGCCTCTCCTCTCCTCTCTCCCCTGCCTCTCCTCTCTCCCCTGCCTCTCCTCTCCTCTCTCCCCCTGCCTCTCCTCTCCTCTCTCCCCCTGCCTCTCCTCTCCTCTCCCCCTGCCTCTCCTCTCCTCTCCCCCTGCCTCTCCTCTCCTCTCCCCCTGCCTCTCCTCTCCTCTCTCCCCCTGCCTCTCGTCTCCTCTCTCCCCTGCCTCTCGTCTCCTCTCTCCCCCTGCCTCTCGTCTCCTCTCTCCCCTGCCTCTCCTCTCCTCTCTCCCCCTGCCTCTCCTCTCCTCTCTCCCCTGCCTCTCCTCTCCTCTCTCCCCTGCCTCTCCTCTCCTCTCCTCCCCTGCCTCTCCTCTCCTCTCTCCCCCTGCCTCTCCTCTCCTCCCCTGCCTCTCGTCTCCTCTCCCCCTGCCTCTCCTCTCCTCTCTCCCCCTGCCTCTCCTCTCCTCTCTCCCCCTGCCTCTCCTCTCCTCTCTCCCCTGCCTCTCCTCTCTCCCCCTGCCTCTCCTCTCTCCCCCTGCGTCTCCTCTCCTCTCTCCCCTGCCTCTCCTCTCATCTCTCCCCTGCCTCTCCTCTCCTCTCTCCCCCTGCCTCTCCTCTCCTCTCTCCCCCTGCCTCTCCTCTCCTCTCTCCCCTGCCTCTCCTCTCCTCTCCCCCTGCCTCTCCTCTCTCCCCCTGCCTCTCCTCTCCTCTCTCCCCTGCCTCTCCTCTCCTCTCTCCCCCTGCCTCTCCTCTCCTCTCTCCCCCTGCCTCTCCTCTCCTCTCTCCCCTGCCTCTCCTCTCCTCTCCTCTCTCCCCTGCCTCTCCTCTCTCCTCTCCTCTCCTCTCTCCCCCCGCCTCTCCTCTCCTCGTGTCTCCTCTCCTCTCTCCCCCTGCGTCTCCTCTCTCCTCTCCTCTCTCCCCCTGCGTCTCCTCTCCTCTCTCCTCTCTCCCCCTGCGTCTCCTCTCCTCTCTCCTCTCCTCTCTCCCCCTGCGTCTCCTCTCCTCTCTCCCCCTGCGTCTCCTCTCCTCTCTCCTCTCTCCTCTCCTCTCTCCCCCTGCGTCTCCTCTCCTCTCTCCTCTCCTCTCTCCCCCTGCGTCTCCTCTCCTCTCTCCCCCTGCGTCTCCTCTCCTCTCTCCTCTCCTCTCTCCCCCTGCGTCTCCTCTCCTCTCTCCCCCTGCGTCTCCTCTCCTCTCTCCTCTCTCCTCTCCTCTCTCCCCCTGCGTCTCCTCTCCTCTCACCCCCTGCCTCTCCTCTCCTCGTGTCTCCTCTCTCCCCCTGCCTCTCCTCTCTCCCCCTGCCTCTCCTCTCTCCCCTGCCTCTCCTCTCTCCCCTGCCTCTCCTCTCTCCCCTGCCTCTCCTCTCTCCCCTGCCTCTCCTCTCTCCCCCTGCCTCTCCTCTCCTCGTGTCTCCTCTCCTCTCTCCCCTGCCTCTCCTCTCTCCCCTGCCTCTCCTCTCTCCCCCTGCCTCTCCTCTCTCCCCCTGCCTCTCCTCTCCTCGTGTCTCCTCTCCTCTCTCCCCCTGCGTCTCCTCTCCTCTCTCCCCCTGCCTCTCCTCTCCTCGTGTCTCCTCTCCTCTCTCCCCCTGCGTCTCCTCTCCTCTCTCCCCCTGCCTCTTTCTTCCATTTAATAGGGCCGTCTTAAATACTTTGAAGCTTCGTTCGATAGGCATGGGATTCGAATATGAAAATAAAATTTGATTATTTAAAAAAAAGATATATATATATATTTTTGCAAAATCAACTCTGCCTCTCTTTGTTAACTACAACAAGCAATGCTGTTTGTTATTTAAGATGAGGTCGGACTCGGCGCTGACAGATTTGTGTTCATTGTGCTGCTTTTATAAAGCCTCAAATGACGGCTTACAATATTTCATGAAAGCAAAGTGTTTTGTTTGTCTAAGATTTTAAAAGGTTTAAACTTTACAGCACTGACAAAGTTGAACAAAGTGCTGTACAAGTCCCACAACATAAAAAAAAAGGAAAAAAAAGGGAAAAAAAATTAAAATCTTTTTTATTTTATTTTTTTATAGTGGATTCCATTTTTATTGCTCAATTCCGCGATTCCGTCCGCGATTCCGTGATCGCGGATTCCATATGGCTCTCCCCCTGCCTCTCCTCTCTCCCCCTGCCTCTCCTCTCTCCCCCTGCGTCTCCTCTCTCCCCCTGCGTCTCCTCTCTCCCCCTGCCTCTCCTCTCTCCCCCTGCGTCTCCCCCTGCCTCTCCTCTCTCCCCCTGCGTCTCCTCTCTCCCCCTGCGTCTCCTCTCTCCCCCTGCCTCTCCTCTCTCCCCCTGCGTCTCCTCTCTCCCCCTGCGTCTCCTCTCTCCCCCTGCCTCTCCTCTCTCCCCCTGCCTCTCCTCTCTCCCCCTGCGTCTCCTCTCTCCCCCTGCGTCTCCTCTCTCCCCCTGCCTCTCCTCTCTCCCCCTGCGTCTCCTCTCTCCCCCTGCGTCTCCCCCTGCCTCTCCTCTCTCCCCCTGCGTCTCCTCTCTCCCCCTGCGTCTCCCCCTGCGTCTCCTCTCTCCCCCTGCCTCTCCTCTCTCCCCCTGCGTCTCCTCTCTCCCCCTGCGTCTCCTCTCTCCCCCTGCGTCTCCTCTCTCCCCCTGCGTCTCCTCTCTCCCCCTGCCTCTCCTCTCTCCCCCTGCATCTCCTCTCTCCCCCTGCGTCTCCTCTCTCCCCCTGCGTCTCCTCTCTCCCCCTGCCTCTCCTCTCTCCCCCTGCGTCTCCTCTCTCCCCCTGCGTCTCCTCTCTCCCCCTGCCTCTCCTCTCTCCCCCTGCGTTTCCCCCTGCCTCTCCTCTCTCCCCCTGCGTCTCCTCTCTCCCCCTGCGTCTCCTCTCTCCCCCTGCCTCTCCTCTCTCCCCCTGCCTCTCCTCTCTCCCCCTGCCTCTCCTCTCTCCCCCTGCGTCTCCTCTCTCCCCCTGCGTCTCCTCTCTCCCCCTGCCTCTCCTCTCTCCCCCTGCCTCTCCTCTCTCCCCCTGCCTCTCCTCTCTCCCCCTGCGTCTCCTCTCTCCCCCTGCCTCTCCTCTCTCCCCCTGCGTCTCCTCTCTCCCCCTGCGTCTCCCCCTGCCTCTCCTCTCTCCCCCTGCGTCTCCTCTCTCCCCCTGCGTCTCCCCCTGCGTCTCCTCTCTCCCCCTGCCTCTCCTCTCTCCCCCTGCGTCTCCTCTCTCCCCCTGCGTCTCCTCTCTCCCCCTGCCTCTCCTCTCTCCCCCTGCCTCTCCTCTCTCCCCCTGCGTCTCCCCCTGCCTCTCCTCTCTCCCCCTGCGTCTCCCCCTGCCTCTCCTCTCTCCCCCTGCGTCTCCCCCTGCCTCTCCTCTCTCCCCCTGCGTCTCCTCTCTCCCCCTGCCTCTCCTCTCCCCCTGCGTCTCCTCTCTCCCCCTGCCTCTCCTCTCTCCCCCTGCGTCTCCTCTCTCCCCCTGCGTCTCCTCTCTCCCCCTGCGTCTCCTCTCTCCCCCTGCCTCTCCTCTCTCCCCCTGCCTCTCCTCTCTCCCCCTGCCTCTCCTCTCTCCCCCTGCGTCTCCTCTCTCCCCCTGCGTCTCCTCTCTCCCCCTGCCTCTCCTCTCTCCCCCTGCGTCTCCTCTCTCCCCCTGCGTCTCCCCCTGCGTCTCCTCTCTCCCCCTGCGTCTCCTCTCTCCCCCTGCGTCTCCTCTCTCCCCCTGCCTCTCCTCTCTCCCCCTGCGTCTCCTCTCTCCCCCTGCGTCTCCTCTCTCCCCCTGCGTCTCCCCCTGCGTCTCCTCTCTCCCCCTGCGTCTCCTCTCTCCCCCTGCCTCTCCTCTCTCCCCCTGCGTCTCCTCTCTCCCCCTGCCTCTCCTCTCTCCCCCTGCGTCTCCTCTCTCCCCCTGCGTCTCCTCTCTCCCCCTGCCTCTCCTCTCCCCCTGCGTCTCCCCCTGCCTCTCCTCTCTCCCCCTGCGTCTCCTCTCTCCCCCTGCGTCTCCTCTCTCCCCCTGCCTCTCCTCTCTCCCCCTGCCTCTCCTCTCTCCCCCTGCCTCTCCTCTCTCCCCCTGCGTCTCCTCTCTCCCCCTGCGTCTCCTCTCTCCCCCTGCCTCTCCTCTCTCCCCCTGCGTCTCCTCTCTCCCCCTGCGTCTCCCCCTGCGTCTCCTCTCTCCCCCTGCGTCTCCTCTCTCCCCCTGCGTCTCCTCTCTCCCCCTGCGTCTCCTCTCTCCCCCTGCCTCTCCTCTCTCCCCCTGCGTCTCCTCTCTCCCCCTGCGTCTCCCCCTGCGTCTCCTCTCTCCCCCTGCGTCTCCTCTCTCCCCCTGCGTCTCCTCTCTCCCCCTGCGTCTCCTCTCTCCCCCTGCCTCTCCTCTCTCCCCCTGCGTCTCCTCTCTCCCCCTGCGTCTCCTCTCTCCCCCTGCCTCTCCTCTCTCCCCCTGCGTCTCCCCCTGCGTCTCCTCTCTCCCCCTGCCTCTCCTCTCTCCCCCTGCGTCTCCTCTCTCCCCCTGCGTCTCCCCCTGCGTCTCCTCTCTCCCCCTGCGTCTCCTCTCTCCCCCTGCGTCTCCTCTCTCCCCCTGCGTCTCCTCTCTCCCCCTGCGTCTCCTCTCCCCCTGCCTCTCCTCTCTCCCCCTGCGTCTCCTCTCCTCTCTCCCCCTGCCTCTCGCGTCTCCTCTCCTCTCTCCCCCTGCCTCTCCTCTCCTCTCTCCCCCTGCGTCTCCTCTCCTCTCTCCCCCTGCGTCTCATCTCTCCCCCTGCGTCTCCTCTCCTCTCTCCCCCTGCCTCTCCTCTCTCCCCCTGCGTCTCCCCCTGCGTCTCCTCTCTCCCCCTGCGTCTCCTCTCTCCCCCTGCGTCTCCTCTCCGGGTATGGGCAGGGTAATAGATGACAAAATTGTATCTGAATATAGAAATACGAGAAGAATAAGCAGTGTAAACAATATAATTAACTCTGAAAGATTTACAGTATACACAAGGTGCAGGTGAGGGTCTGTACCCTAACTGATATTATATACGTCATACATTATAGTCTGTGCAGGTTTTGTTGGGTAAGGGTCAAGGGTCAGAGTTCTGCAGCCGTTAGTTCTCCAGCTGCTGGCAGCAGTCCGTGCCCATAATGCTCAAAGTGAATCCCCTTGAGGAAAAGTCTAAAAGACACTAATGAATCGCTTGCCTTTAAAAAATATATATACACTGTCGTGTTCATTCATAAATTACCGGGGACGCGTTGGGACGAGCTGAACGAGAGATACCGATTCAAAAGTGGGCCCGATTCCATGACGCTCGCTGCCGTGCAATCTGTCCCCATGGAAACAAGACTCGCCTGAACCTTGGCTCGCCGGCTTGAGCACTGAGCTCAGCGTCCAGCAGGCCTTACTATGAACATCTGTCAACGTGATGCACAAGCGCTGCTCCGTCTCCCGCGCAGATGGCACAGAAACCAGCCCTAACGCCCCGGCCTGCAGGCGTGAGGACACACACACACCAGGGTTTCCGTTAGAAAAAATTGTTGCCGGTCTCCGTGACCTGCAAGATTTCAATCTACCGGACAAATGAGATTAATTCCGGTCATAGTTTATTGAGCTTTAAAACAATTGATAGGCAGGCTATATAAAGAATGTCATCCTCAAGGCATGTAGATTTATAATATTATTACTTAAAACGAGGCTACTTTTGCGTATACAGTCATTAATATATTCCAAATAAAATAAGTCCCTCGATACTCCGTGCTGCTGCTGACTTGAAATAAAATAGACCGCGTATGTGGGCAGTCGGTCCGACACTAAACAGCAGTCTGTTATAATCACATTTTTATGAGCTAACGAATTCCGTTATATTGGACATTTGTATTAATTATATCAAGCGAAGAACTGAGAAATTTTGCAGAGAGAGACGGCAACATTATCGTGGGTTTGCGTGATGTATATCTCCACCTCCCAACGACTTGGTGCTGGTCATAATGTCCGGTGAAAACAACTCCCTCCAAGCACAACTTGACCACCCGAACCGTACCAAAACAGGCCAAAATTAAATAGCCCATGCGACGAACGATTCATTACATTCGTTTCATCGTTGCTCCACCAAGCAGCCGGTCCAACAATGAAAGCTGTTATCAGCGCGAGCCGGCCGCAGTTAGTTTGCAAGAAGCATCCAGCTGCAGACCCGCAGAGCAGCTTTCCAGGTCTGGGGACCGCACTGTGCCAGCAAAGCTGGTGGGTTCTGTGGGTCTGCAGCTGCATGCCTTCCGCAAATCCAGCAGCAAGCTCTCGCTGAGCAAAGCAACGACAACAAACGCAATGATTGTTTCGTTCATCGCATAGGCCACCCAACTCCAGCCCATCCAAATACAATTCAAATAATCAAACTGTGCCCAGAGGGAACTATTTTCACCGGACACTATGACCGGAGAGATTAAATATGTCGGACTTCAACAGATTTTGCCGGTCAAATACCGGTAATTACCGGCTAACGGAAACGCTGACACACACACACACACACACACACACAGGGGTCCACAGCCAATCAAAACTGCCCGGCTGAGGAGGACCTGCAGCCTCGCTGAATAGCACTTATTGTTAATGCTGTGGAACAAAGTACTGCAGAGTTTGGAAAAGTGTTGTTAAGTGATGAGTAGATGATGAAAGGAGCCCGCAGCGAATGACCTAAGGAGAGCCGTGTAGTGGTGGGCAACAAGGTCTGCGGAGGACTGAGCCATGTAGTGGTGGGCAACAAGGTCTGCGGAGGACTGAGCCATGTAGTGGTGGGCAACAAGGTCTGCGGAGGACTGAGAGCCGTGTAGTGGTGGGCAACAAGGTCTGCGGAGGACTGTGAGCCGTGTAGTGGTGGGCAACAAGGTCTGCGGAGGACTGTGAGCCGTGTAGTGGTGGGCAACAAGGTCTGCGGAGGACTGAGAGCCGTGTAGTGGTGGGCAACAAGGTCTGCGGAGGACTGAGAGCCGTGTAGTGGTGGGCAACAAGGTCTGCGGAGGACTGAGAGCCGTGTAGTGGTGGGCAACAAGGTCTGCGGAGGACTGAGCCATGTAGTGGTGGGCAACAAGGTCTGCGGAGGACTGAGCCATGTAGTGGTGGGTAGAGATGTTCCGATACCATTTTTCCCTTTCCGATCCGATTCCGATACCTAAGCTTTGGGTATCGGCCGATACCGATATTTATCCGATACCAGTGCATAAAAAAAAAAAAAAAAAAAATTATATAAATTATACCTTTTTTTTTTTTTCAGATACTGTTATACTGTTTTTTAGTAATAACTAGAACGTATGGTATTTAGTCAACAACAGGTGATTGTATAGATTTGTATTAGTATCATTAATCAATGAGTATGGGCTGCAGCACTGCAGATATACCCTACTCCAATGATCCACACGGACATTAAACGGTGTTGCACTCGCTACTAAGTGGCTCTGCAGATATACCCTATTCAGTCTGTAAGCTAGAGGCATATAGAACGTTCATTTTGTGATTTTTGATGCAAAATAAATATTCAACATTCTCTTTTGAAACTCCGCCTCAGACTCTTATCCTTTGGCACTTGCTGTACTTTGCTTGCAGGTCTGCAGCCATTATTGCTGGATTATGAGTAGCACCAACTTTAGACACGGTAACGTTATCAAGCTAAGCTAACTGACCTAGCTCGTCTTCCCGCATTGACATTTGATAACGTTAGTAATAGTCAGCTAACGCTAGTCCGTAGCTACTTAACTTAAATACAATTCACCGTGGGTGCATTATTGTTGATAGACGGTCACGGACAGTGTTAGGTCCTGGAGAAAGGACAGGCGATCATCTGATTTGATGTAACGTTAAAGCGGATGTTGTTCCAACTAGCTATCTTTCCAGCTAATGCTATCATAACACCAGCCAAACACATCCCGATTCCCGTCCGAGCTCCCCGTCACACCGCACTGTCGGGGACAATGGAATTTAAGAAAGTGTATCTGCTGTTAAAATGACACAGCATCACACTTTAAAACATGTTCATTTTATAATCCTCACTCTCCGCAGGACTCCCCCTGCATTTATTACATCATGGGATCGGAGGCTAGAATTTACGTGTACTCGCCGATACCGATACCAGCATTTTAGGCAGTATCGGCGGCATTTCCGATACTGGTATCGGTATCGGAACAACTCTAGTGGTGGGCAACAAGGTCTGCGGAGGACTGAGCCATGTAGTGGTGGGCAACAAGGTCTGCGGAGGACTGAGCCATGTAGTGGTGGGCAACAAGGTCTGCGGAGGACTGAGCCATGTAGTGGTGGGCAACAAGGTCTGCGGAGGACTGTGAGCCGTGTAGTGGTGGGCAACAAGGTCTGCGGAGGACTGCGAGCCGTGGTCGTTTTTGAGTGATCCAAAACAAGCTGTGAATCCTCAAGCAACAATACCCGTTTAGAGACAAACAATATCCTTGTGTTAGCGCTTGATGTCAACCTCCTGTAGAAATAGCCAGAAGGTGCTGGGTAAGATATCACAATACTTCAAGCATAATGCGATAATATTGTGATCCGTTCATCCTTTTACAATTAGAGTTGGTTATCGTTGGAAAATGTTTGGCACAGGTTCCAATACTTCAAATTCGATAGAAGTTCGAAAACAATATATTTTTTTCGAATACATTTCTTTCTTGAATGAAAGCACATTTAGGGAAGGGTGTTTTTTGATGCCCAACCTGCTCATGGTGCACAGATATCAGATGCTGTCATTTGATTTGATTCATTACCGATTTACTGCAGTAAAAAAGCTGAACTAATCTTCCTTATACAGCCTTGACAAGTAAATAGGAATATCTATACTTGAAGAATACTGATGGGTGAAATTACGATATCATACTGAAACACGTAAATAAGAATATACTGTAATTACTTTGAAGAGCATTGATGTGTGAAATGATTAAGATAGTATACTGAAACATCTAAATAAGAATATTGGTACTTGAAGAATATGGATGGGTGAAATTATATTATACTGACAACATGTAAATAAGAATATAGTCACTTTGAAGAGTATTGATGTGTGAAACTATTATATTATACTGAAACATGTAAATAAGAATATCTTTACTTGAAGAGTATTGATGTGTGAAACTATTATATTATACTGAAACATGTAAATAAGAATATCTTTACTTGAAGAGTATTGATGTGTGAAACTGTTATATTATACTGAAACATGTAAATAAGAATAGTCACTTTGAAGAGTATTTGTTGTGAAGGGCCAGATTAAACTGAGAATATCCCTTTATCGTTTGATATACTTTGTATATTATTTATATATATACACGGAATATCCCTTTACCTGCGTTCAGACCAGAGTAATATTCGCTCTCCTATTGGACAGCGCCCCCAGGCGCCAGCACGCAAGCCCCCAACGGCAAGTTCAAAGACAACTGCAGGCATGTCAGAACATGCCCGGAGTCAGCGTAGTAATACGAGACAAGGACTGAGGTTGGGACTAGATATTCACTTAAGTATATATATTGGCGCATGTGCGAACAGCAGCAGTTCGTCTAAGTAGCCGTTTCATCAAGTTCGGTAAACAGTGAAGTGAGCAACCTTGCGTCTAGACAGAGCGTTGAGAACCGCGTGCGAATAGAATGGTAAAGTGTCAGAGTTTAATGAAGTAACGTTGAGTTCGACTTAATCTAATGTGAAGTAAATAGTAGATCATTTATTGTATATCGTGCGGCCACAGTTCTTTCGTGTGTAGCATTACCCAGCGGTTCGTCGTGTCTTTAGCTAGTGTACTTAACCAGGCTGTGTGGCCTAAATACGTCGCCCACACCCGAGGAGTCCTAGGCGGAGAACCGTTGGACATGTACACAGGAGAATCGGCGTCGGCGATTGCAGAACCATTCCTGGTTGGATTATATTGATTTGGGACGTGACCACCGGAGAAGAGCATCGTTGATTTCCACTATCGTTTGGGATTTAACCTCGTGAGGATTACAACTCGGGCCTGCCTCGTGGACGGGGCTGGCTAGCTGTCATCAATGCTGTCGGGCATTTGGATTACAACTATTGCTTTTGCTGCTGATCAAGGGAGTTTACAAGGACCGACTCCTGTACCTGGAGTCTCTTTATTCCTCATTGAATCAGACGGAGTACCCGAACATTCCTCTACCCTCCAGGCCTTACACCCCGGAGGGAACCCATCGTCTCCAGTCGGTACCAGTGTTGCCCTATATAATTGCTACTATACAACAGGTGGCGTCAACTTAGACCCATCGTAGGATTCCTGCTATTCTTAGTGACTTATGCTCTTGACTGACTTTACGTATATTCTTCGCCATACAAGCGCGACCCTAATTCTCATTCTGTAACCTAACGTTGCCTAATAATAATAAATTACCCTCAAATACTATTTCTGTGTCAATGCCGTGTTCTTGTGGGTGTTCACTATCTATATTTGATGTACTGACTGGCCAGTAATTAAAGTACATAACTAGCAGTGGTTTAATCTAGAGCCATATGAAATCCGTTTTATTATTTTCCAAATTCCATTTAATTTTTTCCCAAATTCCATTTTTTCCGTTTTAATATTTCAGAATTCTGTATTTTGCCTTTTATGCTCATTTTACCATCAGAAATAGTGTCTAATAAGTGGGAATGAATAAATGTCCACAATTGAATAAGATATAACAGTCCATTTAATGTTTTTAAGTGCTTCAACTCAGAAATACAGTTCAATTTTACACAATATTTTTCAATTAATATTGTGACAAAATAAAAATACATATTTCAAGTGTAAACAATAGATACAGCTAGCTACTACTGACATTATCACAATGACAATGTCAGTAACCTAGCTATATCTATTATATTGTGATGAAATATAGTAATGCATAATTTAGGCACCTTTAGTTTAGTTTATTTCGTTTATAAAGGACAGTGTATAATGGCAAACGTTTGCATTAAACAAATGGATGAGTGCACCAGATTTAGCAAGAAGCTATCATTTCCATCTATAGTCCTATGTACTGTAACGTTTCATAGCTATTTAAGTTTATTTAGATTATAAAGGGCAGTGTATAATGACAATAGTTTGCATTAAACAAATGGATGGGTGCACTAGATTTAGCAAGCAGCTATCATTTCCATCTATAGTCCTATGTAATGTAACGTTTCATAGCTATTTAAGTTTATTTAGATTATAAAGGGCAGTGTATAATGACAATCGTTTGCATTAAACAAATTGATGGGTGCACCAGATTTAGCTAGAACTTCTAGAAGCTATCATTTCCATAGATAGTCCTATAACGTTACATAGCTATTTAAGTGTATTTAGTTTATAAAGGGCAGTCGTTTGCATTAAACAGAATTAGCAAAACACCTTATCACCGGAGGCATAAAAGTCATTAGGATACTGTTCTGCTCTGAATTGAGGGCTTATTGTGGAATAGTTTAGCTTCTTGACGATGTTAACACAAGCAGCCAGACGCTTGAGCACGGCGGCTGTGTTGTGTGTAACACGCTGTAGCGTCCCCGCCTCCCCGGTCGCGTGTACACCAAACGTTCCACCCAAAAACGAAATTTCAGTCCAGATTAGGCCAAATTCTGCAATATTCCACGTTTTGCAGTTGATTCCATTTTTATTGGTTAATTCCGCGATTCCGTCCGCGATTCCGTGAACGCGGATTTCATATGGCTCTAGTTTAATCTATCACAATCTTTAATACAGTCAGGGTTTTGTAACCCCTCAGTTACAGTATTGATGTGTGAAACTGTTATATTATACTGAAACATGTAAATAAGAATATAGTCACTTTGAAGAGTATTGATGTGTGAAACTATTATATTATACTGAAACATGTAAATAGGAATATCAGTACTTGAAGAATACTGATGGGTGAAACCATTATGATAATTATACTGTATGTCATGCCCATGCCCCCCCATGTGTGGGTGCCGTGTGCTCTGCTGACCTGCTGGCTGCCCTGGCAGAGTTCCACCAGGCCCTCCAGGAGGTAATACTTGGCTTCGGCCAGCAGCTCCAGCACCGCCTGGCGTCCCTTGGGCAGGGAGACGCTGCCCTCGTCCCTCAGGTAGTCCAGGACGCTGCCGAAGTGCTTCCCACAGCGGTCGATCAGGATCCAGCCTGGGCAGAGCAGAGCAGACGGCAACAGTTGTTCAAATAACGGACACACACACCAGCATAAGGCCTTCAGTCTGTGATGATGGTTAGGAGGTACTTGTTCTGGCCTGGTGGAGGTCAATGATTGTCACTACCAACAACAATTCTGAGTAGCCATGTGGACGCTTCATTTTGGCGATATCGACGCAGGGTTCCCACAGACATTGCAAAATTAAATTCAAGGACTTTCAAGTACTTTTTCCAAGCAATTTTTCATTTTAAGGGATACAATTCACGTTTAAATGCTGTTTTTATAGAAAACAAAATCGGATCCAATATTTATGGCTTAAAAAAAACAAATTTCCGACAATTAGTTACACTTTAAATGAAAGATTAATTTCTTGATTCAGAACAATTTTATCATGGATGAACAAAACTTTCAATGAATGGTTGATTTGAATTTCAAGGACTTTTTAAGCACCTTGTTAAAAAAAATTGGCTGTTTAAGGAATTCCAGGCCTTGACTTTTTTTGGTCAAAATTAAGCACTTTAAGCACTTCAAGAACCTTGTGTGAACCTGTCGATGTTACAGCAGCACGGTGGTCTCACAGCAAGAAGGTCCTGGGTTAAACTCCTGCTTGTTTCAAGTTTCTTTAATAGTTGTCATACAGAAGTACAGAATACTTTTGTACAAAATGCTTCTTACTGTTGCGCTCCAGAGACAGTAAGAAGCATTTTGTACAAAAGTATTCTTGGGGACCAGGTTGCCGGGTTTCCAGGTACCCAGGTGATGTATCTCCTAGGCCTTTTTTTTTGTGGAGTTTGCATGTCGTCTCCCCGTGCTCGCAAGGGTTTCCCCTCCAGAAAACAGAGATAAACCCAATGGACAAACATGCAGAACAGATCCCTGATGAAGACGCCCCAGGCTGCAACCCATGTCTGCTCCCGGCTTCCCTTGGGGAAGGACAACGGGATGGGTCAAGTGCAGAGAAGACATTTTATCTGCGACCCCAAAAACAAAATGCATGTGTGTGTGTGTGTGTTCTTATGTGTCGCCCATCACATGTGTGTGTTCGTCTGTTCGGATAATAGTTGTGTGTGTATATATATATATATATGCAGTCCATTTACCGTTCATATCTGTTTTTTGAGAAGGGATGGATTATCAAAAGCATGCTATTCAAACCACTGGGTTCTGAAAGACATATTTCTGTCAGGAAAGACATACACCACAGGATGAAGGAGATCAATCAAAATTATGATATTAGTTTGCGATTTAGAGATGATCGGACATAAATCACCACATGAAATATTACATCATAGTACATCACATGAAATAGTACATCATTAGTACATCACATGAGATAGTACTGTACATCATAGTACATCACATCACATCACATGAAATATTACATCATAGTACATCACATGAAATAGTACATCACATGAGATAGTACTGTACATCATAGTACATCACATGAAATATTACATCATAGTACATCACATCAAATAGTACGTCCCACACTTTTACAGAACCATCAGAAACCTTGACACCAGATTTGTGTGTTATGAAATGTTGTGCCTCTCTCAGAACTAAAACATAGTTCCGTCTGAATGAAAAGTACCCCGTCACTGTGCTCACCTTCTCTGTCCGTGAAGACCTCCTTCTTGCCACTGAACATGGCCTTCAGCATGGAGTCGTGCCGGGTCAGCACCGACAGCGTGGTGTAGAACAGGGTGCCCCCCACGTTGAGGCGCACATACTTGCTCCCCAGGCCCCCGGCTCCTCTGTAGCTGCAGGTCTTGGTCTTGGGACAGGCCAGAGGGGGGGTCGGGGAGCGGGAGTCGGCCTGGGAGTGAAGCCGGTGCAGGCAGCTCTCCCCGGACATGTCCCTCTGGAGATAGATGACCACCGTGCAGACAGAGGGACGCAGGTCCCCCGCCGTGGTGCCGGCTCCCGGGGAGGCCACTACAGCCTCGCGCCGCTCCAGATCATTACAGTACCTGCCGGCGAGAGAGAGAGAGACAGCATCCTTTGGTACAACGCTAAAATAGGAATGTTTGATGAAACACAGTTACAGTAGTCAAGGAGAACGCACGGTAGCTAGGAGCATGCCCCACAATAGAAGGGAGGAAGCCACACACACCCAATCGGTATCGTCCCCTCTTACTTCCCTTTCCCCTGGAATGGAATGTGGCTGGGGCTGGACAGGAAACTAGATCAGAAGGGAACAGAAGAGAGAGAGGGGGGGGGGGGGACTGCTATGAGAAAAAAGGACAGATATTACTAGTGTAGTGGTGACCACTGGTAGTGGCCATGGCTGCTGTATATTTGGTACTGCCAGATGTGTTGCTCTCCACCACAAAGGCACTAGTGGAGCCAAGCCAACTAAACTTCTCAAAAGTCTAATGTAACTTAGCTAGACAGCTAGTGATGCTAACGTTAACCATGTCTAAGTAACGTTGTGGGCCTTTCCCTGGGTGACAGACGGGGTCCATGCCTGGCTGAACTAACACAGAACATACTCGTGGCGAGCATGTTAGAACTTTGGAGCACTTTACTCAACGTTAGCTACGGTAGCTGGTTTCATTATACTGATGCCAATCTGTCGTTAGGTTAACTTAGCTCGCTAGCTAGCGTTACGATCAAAGTAACTCACCCGCACCTTTTGTGTCGTGTTTTTGTTTGTTGGCAACGTTGGATCTAACAGTAACGAGCTAACGCTAACCTACGTTAGTCAACGTTATCCTAGCTAACGGTTAGCTCATTTAGTTGCCATTGTTGGACGTATCTCATCATTAAAGGTAACGTTTGTTTAGCTAACAAGCTTAACTTGCTAGTATCATCAAGCTCGTCATTTGGCTGACGGCAAATATTTAACCTGCTGGCTAATGAGCAAACATCATCAACACGGTACTCCACCAGAGGACGGGCAGTCGCGTCTCTACAATTCGTAGCCGCATTTCTGCAGACCCCTCTCTGATTGGTTGAACTCTATTTTTGCAGACCCCTCCCATTTCTGCAGACCCCTCTCTGATTGGTTGAGCGAAGCCCCTCTCTGATTGGCCCCCCGCATGAGCCGAGACAAGCTCCTCTAGCCAGGAGTCGAAACTCCGTTAACTCCAGAGAGAGAGGCTGAACGCAATTTATACGCATGGAAGTATTGATTACGCCATAACGAATCATTAAAAAAATATACCGTTAACTGGAATATGTTGTGTGTGCCTTTACACATGTTGGATAGGATTATGTAATTGGTTTGTATAGCGTCGCGTATAACGTTATTTCGCGTGACTTCACGGTTTATTCACATTTCACAACACAGCCAGCGGTCAACTTGTTTACACTCCCCACTTACTGTACAATGTAACATTTAGATTAACCCAGTTGTCTATCTGTATGTCATATGTTACGATGAATTGAAAATGGGGGACCCTGATGTAAACAAGACGAAAGTCTTTCTCTGGGGTCTGCATTCCCTTAACAATTGTATGTATTGAGCTGTACTGTGTACTGTATACCCATTCTGCAATCTGTTAATAAAGTTTTCAATCAATTCAATCAATCAATAACTAGACAGTTACAATATAACATTTAGATTAATTAACCCAGTTAATGCCTTAAGAGAGAGAGGCTGGTGGTCAAGTCAAGAGTTATTTGTCACAAGTTGTTTATTAGCCTAGACATTTTCAATTCATCATCTTGTTTACATCAGGGTCCCCCATGTTGATTGATTGATTGAAAAGTTTATTAACAGATTGCAGAATGGGTACAGTACAGTACATCTCAATACATACAATTGTTAAGGGGATGCAGACCAGAGAAAGACTTTCGTCTTGTTTCCACCAGGGTCCCCCATTTTCAATTCATCATAACATATATGACATACATGACATACAGATAGACAGTACTGCTACATCTATACATTTATGACATATCAGATTTGCAAATACAGTACTGTTTGTGATACAAAAGTGTCCAGAAAAGGAGTGTATATACATTTGGCGTAGAAACTGTACATTGGAGGAGGTTGGTGGGGTGGGGTTGGGTGAGGGCTGTACATTGGAGGTGGGGGGGGGGGGGGTTGGGTAGGGGACACACACACATTTTACACTGTACATTGGAATATTGACAAAGCCTTACTTGGTCATTTACTGTACAACTAGGTTAGGACATTTGTAGGGGCCAGTTTCGAATTGCAGTCTCACGTAGGTGTTTTTTGAGAGTGTTTTTGAAGGTGGGTAGTGATTCACATTCCTTTACAGCTTTAGGCAGGGCGTTCCACATTGATGTGGCATAATTGCGAAACGTGTTTAGTCCCTTGTTTGAGCCGAATCTGGGTTTTACATGATTTGTGGAGCTCCCTCTGGTGTTGTGATCGTGGTATTCACTGACCTTTGGGAAGTATTTTGACATGTACATGGGTACCTTGGTCGCGTAGTGTATCTTGTAGACCAGGCCCATTGCAAGTTGCTGTACTCTGTCGTCTACTCTAAGCCATCCTAGGTTGTCAAAGTGGGCAGGGGTGAGGTGGGTTCTAGGAGTCAGGTCAAGTAGTAGTCTGACTAGCTTGTTTTGAGATGTTTGTAATTTGTTTTTTAGTGCCTTTGAGGTGCTTTGGTACCATGAGGTGCAAGCATAGTCGTAGTACCCTTGAATGAGTGCTCCTGCTAGAGTCTTCAGGGTATTCTTGTTTACCAGAGAGGAGATCCGGTACAAGAATCGCGTTCGTTGGTTGACTTTTTTTATTACATTGGATGCCATTTTGTCACAGGAAAGATTAGCCTCTAGGATGGAACCCAGGTAGGTAATTTCATCTTTCCTTGTGATAATATTGTCACCCACTGTAACCGAGAAGCCGTCGGTCTTGCTGAGTTTGTTATTTGAACCGAAGAGAATGGACTCTGTTTTGCCCATGTGTAATGATAGTTTGTTGTCGGCGAGCCATATGCAGATTTTGCCTAGTTCCGAGCTGAGGGCTTTTTCAACCTGTAACTTGTTCTTGTCAGAGACCAGCAGGGCTGAGTCGTCCGCAAACAGGAACAAGTTGCAGTCACAAGCTGACGACATGTCATTTGCATAAATTAGGAATAGTAGCGGTCCTAGTATGCTTCCTTGTGGAACACCACAGCTCACTGTGAGGGGGGGGGATAGGGTACCGTTTACTTCCACCATCTGTTCCCTCCCCTCCAGGTAGGATTGTATCCAGCTCACTGATAAACTATCAAAACCAATTATCAATTCATGATAACATATATGACATACAGGTAGACAGATGGACAGTACTGCTACATTTAGACATTTATGACATACCAGATTTTGAACTTGTGGTAGGCCTAGACATTTTCAATTCATCGTCTTGTTTACATCAGGGTCCCCCATGTTCAATTCATGATAACATATATGACATACAGGTAGACAGATGGACAGTACTGCTACATCTAGACATTTATGACATACCAGATTTTGAACTTGTGGTAGGCCTAGACATTTTCAATTCATCGTCTTGTTTACATCAGGGTCCCCCATGTTCAATTCATGATAACATATATGACATACAGGTAGACAGATGGACAGTACTGCTACATCTAGACATTTATGACATACCAGATTTTGAACTTGTGGTAGGCCTAGACATTTTCAATTCATCGTCTTGTTTACATCAGGGTCCCCCATGTTCAATTCATGATAACATATATGACATATATGTATGGGCCACTCTCCAGGTGACCTGCATCGACCTTGCCCACACCAGGATCTCCTCCTCAGACTGGTGAGTCATTCGCACAGTGGCCTCAAAAGAGGTATGGTCAACGCAGGTCCAGGATGGGTTCACCGCACGTCTGTAGGTGCAGACATGATATGTGTAACCCTTCGGTAAAAGTCCTTCAACACACAAGCAACAAGATGTTATTTTTTTGAAAGCCAGTAAATACTGACAAAAAAAAGCATAGACACTTAGAAGAAGCAATGTATAGTCCCCCCCACCCACCCAACCTCCTCCAATGTACAGTTTCTACGTCAAATGTATAGCCTTTCTTTTCTGGACTCTTTTTGTATCACAAACAGTACTGTATTTGTAAATCTGGTATGTCATAAATGTCTAGATGTAGCAGTACTGTCTATCTGTCTACCTGTATGTCATATATGTTATCATGAATTGAACATGGGGGACCCTGATGTAAACAAGACGATGAATTGAAAATGTCTAGGCCTACCACAAGTTCAAAATCTGGTATATCATAAATGTCTAGATGTAGCAGTACTGTCCATCTGTCTACCTGTATGTCATATATGTTATCATGAATTGAACATGGGGGACCCTGATGTAAACAAGACGATGAATTGTGAAATGTGAATAAACCGTGAAGTCACGCGAAATAACGTTATACGCGACGCTATACAAACCAATTACATAATCCTATCCAACATGTGTAAAGGCACACACAACATATTCCAGTTAACGGTATATATCTTTTAATGATTCGTTATGGCGTAATCAATACTTCCATGCGTATAAATTGCGTTCAGCCTCTCTCTCTGGAGTTAACGGAGTTTCGACTCCTGGCTAGAGGAGCCTGTCTCGGCTCATGCGGGGGGCCAATCAGAGAGGGGCTTCGCTCAACCAATCAGAGAGGGGTCTGCAGAAATGGGAGGGGTCTGCAAAAATGGAGTTCAACCAATCAGAGAGGGGTCTGCAGAAATGCGGCTACGAATTGTAGAGACGCCGGGCAGTCGGGCACTAAAAACTACAAAAAGCCAACATGGCGCGGCGAAGCTTTTCCGGCAAACACGCTTCCGGAACAATTTCGTAACTTAACCTTCAAAATAAAAGTCACAGAACTTGAACGTTGAAGGTTTAATTATTACTAGTTTGAGAATCAATCACAAGTTCAAAACACATCCTGATCCAACAACAAGACGTGATCTATATTGACCTTTTGTAACAGGATACAATGCATCATATAAATAAAACAATTAACATGAGTGACAGTCTATCAGTGAGCTGGATGCAATCCTACCTTGAGGGGAGGGAACAGATGGTGGAGGTAAACGGTACCTTATCCCCCCCCCCCTCACAGTGAGCTGTGGTGTTCCACAAGGAAGCATACTAGGACCGCTACTGTTCCTAATTTATGCAAATGACATGTCGTCAGCTTGTGACTGCAACTTGTTCCTGTTTGCGGACGACTCAGCCCTGCTGGTCTGGTCTCTGACAAGAACAAGTTACAGGTTGAAAAAACCCTCAGCTCGGAACTAGGCAGAATCTGCATAGGGCTCGCTGATAACAAACTATCATTACACATGGGCAAAACAGAGTCCATTCTCTTCGGTTCAAATAACAAACTCAGCAAGACCGACGGCTTCTCAGTTACAGTGGGTGACAATATTGTCACAAGGAAAGATGAAATTACCTACCTGGGTTCCATCCTAGAGGCTAATCTCTCCTGTGACAAAATGGCATCCAATGTAATAAAAAAAGTCAACCAACGAACTCGATTCTTGTACCGGATCTCCTCTCTGGTAAACAAGAATACCCTGAAGACTCTGGCAGGAGCACTCATTCAGGGGTACTACGACTATGCTTGCACCTCATGGTACCAAAGCACCTCAAAGGCGCTAAAAACAAAATTACAAACATCTCAAAACAAACTGGTCAGACTACTGCTTGACCTTACTCCTAGAACCCACCTCACCCCTGCCCACTTTGACAACCTAGGATGGCTTAGAGTAGACGACAGAGTACAGCAACTTGCAATGGGCCTGGTCTACAAGATACACTACACGACCAAGGTACCCATGTACATGTCAAAATACTTCCCAAAGGTCAGTGAATACCACGATCACAACACCAGAGGGAGCTCCACAAATCATGTTAAACCCAGATTCGGCTCAAATAAGGGACTAAACACGTTTCGCAATTATGCCACATCAATGTGGAACGCCCTACCCAAAGCTGTAAAGGAATGTGGATCACTACCCACTTTCAAAACCTCTCTCAAGGGACACCTACGGGAGACTGCAATTCAACACTGGCCCCTGTAAATATCCTAACCCAACCCCCTCCAATGTACAGTCATTTACCTAGTATGGTTTTGTCAATAGTCCAATGTACAATTTTGTTTGTTTGTACAGTGTCTCCCCCCCCCCTCAATGTACAGTTTTGCTTGTTTATACAGTGTGCCCCCCCCCCCAACCACCTCCAATGTAAATTACCCAGTATGGTTGTCAATATCCCAATGTACCCAACCCCCCCCACCCAACCTCCTCCAATGTACAGTTTCTACGTCAAATGTATATACTCCCTTTTCTTGACTCCTTCTGTATCACAAACAGTACTGTATTTGCAAATCTGGTATGTCATAAATGTATAGATGTAGCAGTACTGACTATCTGTATGTCATGTATGTCATATATGTCCTGATGAATTGAAAATGGGGGACCCTGATGTAAACAAGACGAAAGTCTTTCTCTGGTCTGCATCCCCTTAACAATTGTGTGTATTGAGCTGTACTGTATTGTACCCATTCTGCAATCTGTTAATAAAGTTTTCAATCAATCAATCAATCAATCAATCAATCAATCAATCAATCAATCAATCAATCAATCAATCAATCAATTCAATCACTCGTAATTAATAAGGGTAGATTCTGTGATGTGTAGGCTTGGCTACACCAATTAACCTGTATGTTGTTTTTACGCTGTATACCATTTGGAATACGGCTGATGAGCAGACGTGTTCAATGTCTGAGAAAGACAGATATAGATGGTACAATAGAAGCAATCAAGCCTCTCGTACATTGTATAATCTCCTCACCCCTCTTCAGAACCCCAAGTGTCTGTTATGAAGTCACACCACTGAAGTCCACAGTCTTTAGCTACAGGACAGTAGAGCGAGAGTGTACTATAGACAGGACACTTCAGAGAGAGGACACCACTAGCCACAGGACATTTTGTGAAAGGGGGGGGGGGTGACAACAGGACACTCTAGTAATATGACATCTGCAAGAGATGTCAATTAAGCAAGAAGACAGTTGAGGGACACACTTGAGCAATAGGACAATTGAGTGGCGAACAGCACACATGAGCTACAGAGCAATTGAGCAACAGGACGACTAAGCAGCCAGAGGACCCATAGCAACAGGTACAACATGACAGGATAATTAAGCAAGAAATAAACATGTTCTTTATCTACACTAGTGTAGTGTTGCCAACAAAATATGGCAACTAAATGTATTACACCTGTTGCTGTGTAAATGAGTAAAAGCAAAGTGTTTTGATACATGAATTTTATATATATATATAACAGTTTCTTTCTCAGTACAACTTACAGAATATATATAATATTAATATATATATATATATATATATATATATATATATATATATATATATATATATATATATATATATATATATATATATATATATATATATATATATATATAACTCAGATCAAAGCATATTCTGTAAGTTATACTGAGAAAGAAAACTGTTGCTAGCCAGTGGATTTGACTGAATCACCACCAGACTACAAGCATGCAGTCCGTTTCAAATTCTGAACAAATTCAAATTCTGTAAAGAAAAAAAATGCATTATAGTTGGGTTTCGGGGGGACTATTATTTTTTTTAACGAAACTCCGCTTCCGGGGCATAAACCGGAAAGCGACCACCATCCAACTCTCGCGGGAACAGTAACAAGTAACGCAGCGTTTGGTTTCCTTGGCAGCAGCAGCAGAGGAGGAGTCTGGCTGCCTGGCTATCATGCCACATAATCACAACACAGCAAGCAATTTGAAGAAACGCTAACATTTAACCAGGTATCGTAACGTTATACTTGTTTCTGTCTTTAACTTGACGTTAATGCACTACACGAGGAAACCCAGTTTGAAGCTAACATTGGTTAGCTAACGTTATATATCTGTGCCCTGCCCTGCACCGTTAGCTAACAGAAAGGGAAATAGCCTAAAGCCACAGCTAGCCACGTTAGCAAGTTACGTTCATGTCTTATTTCCCTATGCTGGCTTTACAAGCTTGCGTTGCTTTCTACTTGCTCTTGCAATTATTATTATTAATATCATCCACATAACCTCCATAAATGAGCAAGTTAGCCTGTCCAATTTCAGTAGCAGTTACTGTGCATAACAAGCTAGCTAACGTTAGAAAAGTTGTCCATATGTTGTTATTTCTTGTAGACATGTCAGCTGGCCATTGATTGATTGAACATTGTATAGCTCAATAATACACACAATTGTTAAGGGGATGCAGACCAGAGAAGACTTTCTTATTGTTTACATCATGGTCCCCCATTTATAATGGTTAAAGCTTTTTTTCGACCATGTATAAATGTGGTGCATTCTTGAAGAGGTTGGTCTTTAGATGGAAAGTAAGCTTTTTGTAATCTTCCAATCCCATCATATTGCAGAATATAGCGTTAGGTGTATTTTACTCCAATGTTTACAAACATTGTCAACATGCCTTTTTATAGACACAAAATATAGCAAATACAGTTAAGAATATGTGGACCTGGATCGATCAACTAGACAACCGTTTGTTAGTGTTTGGATCACTGATTGGGCATTTAACATTACATTCCCATCTTTCAGTTAGCTATACACTTCTATTGGTTAGCGGTACTGATACAGGATTCTTTTTAGATTCGACACCTTTACAGAGTGAAACAAAGGGATATACACGCAACAGCAGAATTTAGGCTAGCTATCATCTCGAGTCAAAATCGATAATCTCTCAACTAGAAACCATGAAATCTGATAACATAAGCTGCAGCTGCTCCATGAACAGAATTCACATTCAATCGGGATTCGGGGGTCAACAGTGCGAGCGACTAAAAATAACATACAAGCACAGTGTGTTCGCAAGTAAAGATTACAACCTAATATTAATCATTTCAATAAGCCTCCTTTGATATATTCCTGTCATATCGCATTAGAAACTGATGGTACAAACTATGGCTATGTTACAGCGAGTCAAGAGAAAAACAAACATTCATGAGTTTATTGACTATAGTTTCAATCTGCCAAGAATGAAAGGCAGAATAGTTTTGGTTCTTGATATTTAATTTTCATCCCCACCAAAACCGGAATAGAGATTCGATAATAACCCGGATTCTATCTGCTCCTGGGGGGGGGGGGGTAAGCGTCAAGTCCTGTAAATTGGAGACCGATTATCTAACACAAACATACATCATCATACATATACCAATTTTCCGTCCGTCGACTAAAAACACACTTCTTCAATCAAAATCTGAAATGGGGAAAAAACTAACCTTTGTACTGTCTTTTACTATCATGCATGTACTTTGCCACTAAATAATCTTCCTTGCCTATATATATTACTATGCTAATATGTCTTTACTACTATGCACTCAAGACTGTAGCACCCAAGTGCACTGCAGCACTGTTTGGTGAACAATGTTACTTAGCTGCCAGAGTTGTGCCCTTCCTGCTGACTTGTTGTACAGAACTTGTAAGTCGCTTTGGATAAAAGCATCAGCTAAATGACTAAATGTAAATGTAATATGGAATCATAGATGAAGTTTGAAGTCTTACAATCAAACAAGCCACTAAACAGTTACAACTTACAAACCATAAAATGTACCTGAATCATGTAGCCTATTACCACGCCGGGAACCGTCACTGTATACAGTCTGTCTCCTTACTTTACTTACTTAGGCCTTTTATTCCTTTCGGAACATAGGCCATTGATGAAAAGTTTCCACCCCCGTCTGTCTTGCGCCGTCCTCTCCAGCTGTTTCCACATCAGTCCCCTTGTCTTGAGTTCCTGCTCAGTGTCTCTTCTCCAGGTGTTTTTGGGTCTTCCTCTGCCTCGCTTGCCTTGTGGGTTCCAGGTTAATGCCTGTTTGGTTATTGCGGTTTTGTGTCTTCGAAGTGTGTGCCCAATCCAGCTCCATTTTCTCCTGGTCAGCTGGACCTCCACTGATTCTTGCTTGGTGCATTCCCACAGCTTGATGTTGGTGATTGTGTTTGGCCAGAAGATCCTGAGGATACGTCTCAGACAATGGTTGATGAAGGTCTGCAGTTTATTGTTGATGTTAGTGGTGGTTTTCCAGGTTTCAGAGCCATATAGCAGAATGGATTTGACATTGGAGTTGAAGATTTTGAGCTTGGTGTTGAGTTTTATGTTTCGGGTTTTCCATATCTTGTTTAACATGTTGAATGTTGCTCTTGCTTTTCCTATTCTTGCCCTTACGTCTTCCTCAGTCCCGCCATCAACAGCTATAACACTACCCAAGTATGTGAATTTGTCAACCTCTTCCAGTGTCTGGCCCCCGATGGTTATGGGGTTTGTGCTTTTATTATTGACTCTGATTACTTGAGTTTTTTGTCCATTTATTTTGAGACCAAGTCCAGCTGCAGTTGTTTCTAGCAGCTGGGTTTTATCTTGCATCTGTTGATGGTTGTGTGAGAGTAGTGCGATGTCATCCGCAAAGTCCAGGTCTTCGAGGTGCTCCGTTAGACTCCACTGGATGCCAGTCTTTTTATTGGTTGTGGTTTGCCTCATGATCCAGTCGATGCATAGGAGGAAGAGGAAGGGGGAAAGTAGGCAGCCCTGTTTCACGCCGGTGAGCACTTTGAAGTGTTCTTGTGCACATCGGACATCCGTTATGTAACACTTGGCATTTCAGTCTGTCTCCAGTTCACGATTAAGAAACGGATTCCGTATCTGCGTCTTGCTGACGTCACCAAGAGAGTCTTTTGTTTCCTCCTTATTTGTCTTCCACAATCACAAATACAGTCTGCCTGTATGGGATCAGCTGCTGCTTGATAATATTGTTATTCCACTTCCATGTTTATATTTGTTTTGCTCAATGAATGCAGGCTAAGGGCTAGATCCACAAAGAATGGATTGCACGGAGCAAGTTGCACCCTTACATTTCATTATGAATTGAAAATGGGGGACCCTGATGTAAACAAGACCAAAGTCTTTCTCTGGTCTGCATCCCCTTAACAATTGTGTGTATTGAGCCGTACTGTATTGTACCCATTCTGCAATCTGTTAATACAATTTTCATTCAATCAATCAATCTGCACGGTGATTGTGATTGAATGAAAATTTTATTAACAGATTGCAGAATGGGTACAATACAGTACGGCTCAATACACACAATTGTTAACACATTAACTGCCACAGAGTTTGATCAGCTTATACCATTCTCTGCCAGCACTGTAAGTCTATGGAGATGTTCACCTTCTTTGCAGGGCTATAACTTTTTAAATTGTATTGCTAAATTGACATTACTATGGCCCATTCAACATCGATTATCTATCGTTCAGGATAGGAACGTTTTACCGCCTAGACAGAGTATAAATATGTTTTTATCGTTTTCAGCAGTAATTCCTAGAACGTGAGATATAGGCATAAATGCATATATAGATGATCAAATGCCGTTTGGTTCCGATCCACGCTATATTAAAAATTTCAACTGTACATGGTCCTAAACGTTATGACTGATCATGCGCGGGTGAACGGGGGGGGGGGTCGTTTATAATTCCGTGATCGTCGTTAAATGCTTCATCATGTAGTATGGGTGATATATAGATCAGAGCAGTTTGCATGGATAATAATAAACACTCACGCTGAAAGTCACGGCAGCCTCCTCTTACCGTTGGGCGATGACACTGGAGCAAAAAGATCCCAGTTATTTGATGGGGATCGAGGTGATCCATTTCCGGTTTGTATAATAATAATAACGGCCCAAATCATGTCTTATTTTTTTTTTAAACAATATGTTTATTTTTTTTTTTTTTTTTTTTTCAGTTTTACAGCATCAGTTCAACAGTTCAACAACCATACAAAAGGAAATGCTGCCAACTGCCCCCCCTCCCAGAGTTACAGAAAAATAGATGCAAATTACCCCCCCCCCCCCTGAAAGAAAATTAAAAAAATCAATATAAACAAAAACAAAAACAAAAAACCCTCGGCCAGACCCCCCCTCCCCTCCCCCAGACTAGGACCTCAACAAATTCAGTTTTTTCTTTTTTTTTTTTTACACATTTTGAGAGTTTTGTAAACCCAGTTACACCCGTCTAACAGGTGCCCATACCTCTACACCAAACAAATAAATATCTACCGTTACATCTTTTCTCTTCAAAGAGCAACTAATAACATTTACAGTATCATTCATTGCAATATATACCCATCAGAAAGACAAAAGGGAGCTTCAATAATAGCCTACATCGTCAACCTACTATGTAATCTGTTCTAAGTATTGCCTGCCCTAAACCCAGCCCAGCATTTATCAAAGAGACGTGGTTTTTTCTTAAGATTGAACATTATTTTCTCTGATGCCATGTACGAAGAGATTTCACTAAGCCACATAGACATGGGGGGGGATTCAGCACTTTTCCACAGCATGGCAATACACTTGTTCCCTGCAATCATGGCCAATTTAAATCATGTCTTATTGAGTTATGGCAGCGATCGCTACACATGGACGTGTGTCTTGAGTCCCACAACGATAAGCGAGTGGCCGGACGTATTTAGGAGACGCACCGATATCCAACTGGCATTTCCGGTTTGGCAACTCGCCGATCATCCACCAGGTGGCAGTATTGAAGCGTTGCAGAGTTGTGCCGAGTCCCACAGCATCAGACCAGCCTCCGTGAGGGAAATATGAATACCATGGCGAAAATATGAAATATGATCAAAATAACGTCGTACGCCGTGATCTGGCAGAATTAGCATGAACTTGAAACCCATTGTACGACGTTTTTGGCGCAGGAAGTGTTAAGGGGATGCAGAGCAGAGAAAGACTTTCATCTTGTTTACATCAGGGTCCCCCATTTTCAATTCATAATGAATTGTAAGTAAGGGTGCAACTTGCTCCGTTCAATCCATTCTTTGTGGATCTAGCCCTAAGTCTTCCAATTTCTCCCCGGTGAATAACACGCGCTGAGAGATACACAAGCAGAGTTATTAATACGTGTTTATCTCCTCTGGTCCTCCTCCCTCAGCCCTCCGTGCTGACAGGCCTCGTGGACATGGCCAGGGACCCGCTGGCGGACGCCGGGCTTCACTTCGATGAGCTGAACAAGCTGCGGGTGTTGGAGCCGGAGGTGGCGCAGAAGACCACGGAGCTGAAGGAGGAGTGTAAAGAGTTTGTGGACAGTAAGCGACGCAGATTAGGGATGTCTTCAGGGCCGCTATAGGGGCCTTGCACAGAATGTTTGTGGTCTTCACTTTGTTCCAACATACATACAGACCCATTTTTATTTCAGAGTTAATTATATTGTTTAACCTCTTCCACCCGACGGGACCGGTACCGGTCCCGAAATGACATCTGGTCACAAATCAATATTTTTCAGACCGTTTTATTTCAAACGTATTCAAGTATTAACATCATAAACATGTCACAACAGCATCTAGAATGTATATTATCATCAATACGTTAGTTTAGCAATAGGTTAAAAGTGTCATTAGATAGATTTAACTTTTCGATTTGGTCAAGTCTATTTCGCGAGGGCGACCATTTTGGATATTTTGAACCATGGGAATTGTAGTCTTTTTGTGGCCATTTTGTAGCAGACTTCCACAGGTCTGGTTCTGCCGCGTTGAACGTTTTTAAAACTACACTTCCTGGAAGATTCTATGGGGTTCAAGGTTCAGAGTTCTGTATGAATTATTTCAATAACTGTTATTATTCGGGATAATAAGCCACAAAAGGTAACGTTTTTTGACAAATATTGAAAGGCTTTCAAGTTTCTCTTCCCTATTGTTAACATGTAGGAACAATTAGATCTGAAATTAGTTTCAAAACGGTTGCACTGTGGGGAAAATAAAAAATTACAGTAGATTTCATTATCTGTTCTTATGCATGCCTGGTGATACTAAATCCAAATTGAACTTGGGCATTTGAAAGATAATTTATGTATATATATATATAAATGTGCGAATTGGCTATAATAAGGTAATTTATAAGCCTCCTATTCTATATTATATAATAATATTTCAAATTGCATTGGTCCGGATGGGAGAATTCAGTACTGTATCTACAGAACCTTCTGTTTAATCATCTTCCCTTTATTAATTTCCTTAGATTTTTTGTACACATGATCTCAAGAAGGTACTGAACGAGATCCGTGGCAGTTTTTAATGGTTTGGTCATTATTAGCATGGTGTTATTCACTGTCAAAGATGCAAATAAAAATCATAATTCATATTCTCCTTTGTTTCATCACAATTTAAGCAAGCTAGTAATAGACACAATATTTCTGACCCTTTGATCGCCGGGGTTAAATTAATAATTTACCATCCCTCGCCAGCCCTATTTAACATGGAGAAGTTCCCCTTCTTTGCAGGGCTATAACTTTTTAAATTTTATTGCTAAATTGACATTACCATGGCCCATTCAAAGTCTTATATCTATTGTTCAGGGTGTAGCAACGTTATACTTTTTCATTCACATATTCATACTAAAATACGGTCTAAAGTATACGTATGTTTTTATCGTTTTCTGCAGCTTTCTCCAGAACTTGATTTATAGCCCTAAATGCATTATATTGATGATCAAATACAGTTTGATAGCGATCAGTGCCAGATAAAAAATTTCAACTGCACGTACTTCTAGAAGTTACTACGTATGATCTGATGTTGACCGGATGGGCGGGGGGTCGTTTATAATTCCGTGGGCAACGTTATATCATTCATCTAGTGTGGGTGATATGATCATCAGAGCAGTTAGTATAGAAGACATTAAAAAATAACGCTGAAACTCACCGTAGCTTCCTCTCGCCGTTGGGAGATGAGCGTGGAACAGAATTTTTTCTATTATGGGATGTAGAAATACCCGATCCATTTCCAGGTTGTATAATAGTATATACGTCCAAATCATGTTGTTTATCGAGTTATTGGCAACGGATCGCTATGTATTGTGTCGAGCTCGAGTCCCGGGACCTATAGCGAGTGATCGGACCAAATTGAAATGAGCACCAGCTTCTACTTCCTGTTTCTTCCCTGGGCGATCTGCCGATCGGCCACCAGATGGCGCTCTTGAACCGTTAGAGAGTTGACAGGGGCTCACCAGTACAAATGTCTCCGGGGGAGAAATATGATTTCGATCACAGATTTTTGAAATATTGATATCAAAGACGCTGTCCAGCATCATCGGCAGAATAAGCATGGCGGGGAATGACGTGTTCCAGCGTCAACGGCGATTAAAGGGTTAATCAGGAGGACAAGAAACTCTGCATACCTTTGTTTCACAAAGAAAAGTGCTTTATAAATAAAATGAATTATTATTATTGTAAATAACCCCATGAAAGCAGGGATGCTCGATATACCGATATTGTTCAACTCTTAATTTCCGATACCGATATCAACCGATACCGATATATGCAGGGTTTCCCCTCCCAAAAAACAGAATAATTTCAGGTAATTAACATTACATATCTCTTGTTGTGTAATTAACACAACATTATGCATACTTTGACAATAAATAAAATAATAATTTGTTCTTACTTGCTTGCCTGGTTAAATAAATGTAAAAAAAAATATATATATATATACTTTTAATTTTTTTGAAAACCGATACAGATATTTTCCGATATCACATTTTTATGCCAATATCGGCCGATAATATTGGTAGGCCGATAATATCGGACATCCCTACATGAAAGGTTTATTATTTTTATGGGTAATTACCCGCTTCATATTTGTGATGTTACTGGTTTCAGGGTGTGCCTAAAGTGATCAATGTGTTGGGTTGTTTATAGAGATCTATGCCAATTAATGTTTATGTATATCCGGGACTTTTTTTTATAAGAATTGAGAGGTATTTGTATATGTGACCTTTATTTTGAAAATCGTGTTGCGACGCAACCTTGTTTAAGTTTGCGCTTTTGACAGTGAAATGTTCAGTTCAACTTAGCTCGAAGGAAAGACTCTAATCAAAAAGGTTTAATTGACTCGTATGAGGCTCTTACGGTAGGACTTTGATTGTTTATAGAAGAGGAATGTAATACTATGTGTAACTGAGGGGTACAATTCCCTGACTGTATTACTAGATATGATACTTACTACCACTACCTTTGTACTTAATATTCGGCCACCCAGTACACGGCATAAATATATTATGATGAACACTGTCACGTAGATGAAACGGATCCAACACAAATGTACGAATTAGAAATAGGTCTTTATTTCTACACAGCGATGGTGTGTAGAGCAAGCACTTAATCAAATCAATCACATTTATGAATGGGAATTAGTATGCACTTTTATGGCAAGAGTATTCGTCGGTATATCAATAGAGAATGTCCAATCTCTGAAGGCGCAGGTGGTACATATACGACCTGGAATAGTTAAGGAATAACAGCAATGGTACTTTAATGATTATAGACTGGATACACTAGGGGGGGTTAATCCGGTCGCTTGTAAGCCGACAGGAGTAGGAAGGGGGGGGGGGGTAGAATCCGGCTGCCTCATCCGGCCAAGGGTATCCCAGGTGAACCCACTGTAGTGCCGTTCAATGCGCCGGCGATCCTTGGACCACAGATGAAAGCAGGTGGACTCTTTGTGGGCCGGCGTCCTCCGGTCCACGGAGGAGAGACGTGAAGCGACCTCGTCTTGCAGAGCGTCTCCTCACCTTGCGTCCTCTCCAGGGGGGGGGGTTCCAACACACGGCAGTGTCGGGGGTCTTTATCCATGGAATAATCAACGTATACAAAGCATAATCCGTGCCTGGGAAGGCGGGCTGTCGTCGGTAGAATAATCCGGTATACAGGTCCACTCGCTCGTCGGCTCTGGGGCTCCTCGGGTGCAGCTTCACGTGGGGTCAACCACCCTGGATAAGCAGCCAGTTCTCTGCCCGAAACGATGGGGTGCTGACTACGGTAGTATTCTCACCGCACAAAGCACTATATATTAACAGACTATTATTAACTTAATAGACTACGTCCAACTCGACGATATAGTGCCAAATATGACTATTCAAATATTAATATACACGATGTCTCAATACCGATGGTAAGCCGAACTTGGCCTTACTCCCACACGTGGCGTCGCGGGGAGGCTTTACGTCTGTGACTCTATTGGAGGGTAAGAAACTGGACTGAAAAGGAAGTCCTACTTTAGTAGCGCAGTATATATACGCACTATGAACAAATAGTCCCATTAGTGGTGCGGTAGCCAGATTCCTACGCGGAACTAGGACTTGTTCGTACATGTTGAGCGGTACGTTTGAACTGGGTCTGGGGGGTATGGCAGCCTGGCACCAAGGTCTCGACCAATAGTAGAATGGAGACTATTATGGGATGTTCAGTAGGCTAGAATGGATATTCAATGCATATTGTACAAGGAATATACAAGGGATATCAAGGAATATTAGAGAATATACAAATACAATTAAATATATATATATAAATAAATATATATATTCGGTTTAATCTGGCCCTTCACAACACTATGCAAAACGAGAAATAAACAGTGATTTTACCAGCAGTAAGTTGCAAGCCACTTTCATACGGGGAACCGTGACAATTATTAGTATTATCTTATTTGCATATTGTCTCATTATTAGATCGGACGTGGTTGTCATAAGATGGACTGATATCCGCTCCGTTCTTCTTGCAGAGCAAAATTAGCGGCTTAAACTTATTGAAAGGAAGATGCCACGTTCAGTTTCGATTCGATTGTTCGCTAGGAATTATGGGATTTGGTGTTGGATGTATGGACTCTACGCAGACGGGACATGGTATTTAATCGCATGATAGACTACACAACTACCAAGTATATAGCGTGGCCCAGATTCACTTCACACGCAAATCTTTTTTTCACACAGGCAGCTACGCAGTAAATTCATTCATTGCCGACAGATTTTTTTCATAGCACCGCAACATTATGTCGCACTGTACAGCCCTGGTTGTAGGCTAATGTTTTACTATTTTTTTATCCAATTTGTATGGATTAATTTAGGAGTGAAATGCGAATGAAGGGTTGAAATCACTACTCGCAAGGTTGCCCCCAAATATTATTTTCCACTCGCACGGGCCAAATTAAGGGGCAATTTGCGATACTCGTCGCAGTGTACAGCCCTGCTGAGGTCCATAGATGTCCCTAGATACTAGTGTTGTCAAAAATATCGAAGTATCGATACATGAATATACTCTGAATATTTAAAAAGGCTTCGATACTCATTTCCCGAAGTACCGATACTTTCTGCAGTATCGGTACCAGCTGGCGAGTGTTCTACCGCAAGTTGTTGACGCGCTGTTCAGAGCGCTCAGCGTGCTTGCCCCCCCGGCTCCTCCGAGTCCAGCCCTCCCCCTCACAGAGTCACAGAGAGCCGTCTTCTTCAGTTAGTAAACAAACATTTTAGCTGAAGATGGTAAATGCAGAGCCTCCGCAACTTGTGCTTGTGGATAAAGAAAACAGCAGAAGTGCTGTTTGGAGGTACTTCGGGTTTCAAGTAAACAACGAAGGACAAGCTACAAATGCCCCAATGCTATTTGCAAGCGGTGTTAGAGCAGTGCCAGCGCCGATCTCCATAAAGAAATGAAAGAGGTTCGTGACAGCTGCTCTTTCAACGTCACTGTGACTGAAGCATTAAACCATTAACTCTAGTTTAATACATGATACGTTGTCTGATGGCGCATAATATCAACAGCTGATTCGTTGTAACGTTACAGCTACCAGCTAACGTTAGCTACTGCTAGCTCCGTAAGCTTAGCTGGCTACTTTTATAATTACTGCATGGAAACGGAGTAACGTTAACATTTAAACGTTATGTCGAGGTCATACAATACTACAGTCGACATAAGGTTAACGTTACCCCGTTTCCATCAAGTGTTTAAATAGCAGCAATCTTGTTGAAAATGTAACGTTACTAAAATGCTCCGAGCATAGCCTCTCTCTCTCTCTACTGCTAGCCGTTAGCTCCGTTATCTTAGCTGGCCACTTTTATAACTACTGCATGGAAACGGAGTAACGTTAACGTTTAAACGTTATGTCGAGGTCATGCAATACTACAGTCGACATATGGTTAACGTTACCCCGTTTCCATCAAGTGTTTAAATGGCAGCAATCTTGTTGAAAATGTAACGTTACTAAAATGCTCCGAGCATAGCCTCCCTCTCCCCCTCTCTCTCCCCCTCTCTCTCCCCCTTTCTCTCTCTCTCTCTCTCTCTCTCTCTCTCTCTCTCTCTCTCTCTCTCTCTCTCTCTCTCTCTCTCTCTCGTTATCTTTAAATAAAAACGAAACTGTTACTAACTGTAATACAAACAGTTCAGTTTGTCAGGTACATGCAACACAGATTACAGTGTTTACATCTGTCTGCTTGAGAAAATACCAAGTGAGATGAACAGTTATTTTTAAATGTGTGATCTAAAGATAAACAAAGGGTTTTAAAATTGTTATATTTATCTTCTCTTATAGTACCAGAGAGAAGCTAAATTTGAAGCTAAATTTGTTAAAAAAATATATATATATATATATTAGGGCTGTCAGTTTATCGCGTTAATTAGATTAATTAATTACACAGCAAATGATCGCGTTATGAAAATTAACTCAAAATTAATTACAAAAAAAAAGTTTATTTTTTTTATTTTTATTTTTTTATAATTTTTTTTTGTATCTTATTCATTCCATGATAATGTAGAATACACATTTACAGACTTTTTTTTAATATGGTCCATTTGCATGTTCTTGGTATCTGATTCTAGGGACATCTATGAATCTCAGGGAATGTATTCCCAGTGTCAGAAATACTGTGGGCTAGATCCACAAAGAATGGATTGCACGGTGCAAGTTGCACCCTTACTTACAATTCATTATGAATAGAAAATCGGGGACCCTGATGTAAACAAGATGAAAGTCTTTCTCTGGTCTGCATGCCCTTAACAATTGTGTGTATTGAGCCGTACTGTACTGTACCCATTCTGCAATCTGTTAATAACATTTTCATTCAATCAATCTGTGCGGTCAATTTTAATGAACCAAATGAGAATATCAATACATATTTTTTTTTATCTTTGACTGTGAATAACACCATGCTCAAATTGACCAGACCTGAAAAATCTAAGCAAATTAATAGATGGAAGATGATTAAACAGAAGGTTTTGTACTATATACAGTACTGAATTCTGCCATCTGGACACATGCAATTGGAAATATGATTATAGAAAATAGAATTTCAGGCATAAAATGGTTATGCGATTAATTAGATTAATTAATTACAAATCCTGTAATTAATTAGATAAATTTTTTTAATCGCCTGACAGCACTAATATATATATATATATATATATTTTTTTTTGATATCGAAATAATATCGAAGTATCGATACTTTTCAAGGTATCGTATCGAAGTCGAAATTCCAGTATCGTGACAACACTACTAGATACCAAGAATATGCAAATGGCCTTGTAGAAGTGGAGCAATATTTCATTTACCTAGGTATATATTTTAGGCGGATTTTCAGAAAAGATTCCACGGTGGAAGAGGTTAAAGGGGACATGCATTGCTATTCCTTGCACTATTTGGGCAACTTTACACAATTCCTGTGAGTCTACTGAACACATCTGTAAGGTTTATTTTAAAAAAAAAATCATTGTTTTATATTTCTAATGGATAACTCAGAAGCATAATTTTCCAGCCGCAGGATTCCAGGCTGTTATTGGATGGGCTCCGCCCATAAGCGTTTTCAATGACAGTCACCCACACAGCGTGATACATACGAGAGAGAGAACGAGCAAGAGAGAGGGAGGGAGAGAGAGAGAGAGGAGAGATGCGTCCCGACACACACGCAGTCAAGTTTGTGTGTGTGTGTGTCCGATGAGGGAGAGAGATGGCGCACACACATTTACACACACTGTAATTTTTTTTTTTTTTTTTTATCTTTTCCCCCCTCCATTTTCCTCCGATTTTCTCCCATCCCAATGTTAGTCGTATGCCAATTCCCAATCCCCTTCCTGGTTGCTGCGCACTTACCCCCCACAGTCAGATCATCTGGGATGATCTATCACGTGCTTCCTCCGACACACGTCCAGCCAATCAACCGCTTCTTTTCACCTGGCAGCGCGGATCCTCCCTGAGAGGGCGTAGCGTGTGGAAGGATCACACTATCCCACTCAGGTCCTATCCGCGCTTAGCAGGCGCCCCGACCGAACTGTAGGAGTCGCTGTTTACAACGACCCGGACCCACCCCGCCAGCTTCTCCCACCCTCTAATACAGCCAATTGTATTAGTGTGAACGGCCAGCCAAGCTGGTGACAACCCCGGAGCTGTGAGCTCCGGGGTTGGTGACGAACGCAATCTCCGCTACGCCACCTAACCGCTCTACACACTGTAACTTCTGCAGTCCCTCCCGCCGTCCCTCTCTCTCTCTCTCCTCGCTCGTTCTCTGCCTGTCAAACCCCGTTTGAGGAAGTGTCGGCTTACACTATGCCTACGTCCCCAACACACACGCAGTCAAGTTTGTGTGTGTCCCCGACGAGGGAGAGAGATGGCGCACACACATTTACACACAATTCTGCAGTCCCTCCCGCCGTCTTTCTCTCTCTCTCTCTCTCTCTCTCTATCTCTCTCTCGCTTGTTCTCTCCCTGATAAAACCTGTTTGAGGAAGTGTCAGGTTACACTATGCCTACAACCATAGAGGGCCTTACTGCAGATCAGTACCCTATTCACGTCAGGAATACCGTCAAATCAGAACGGCTTAATTGAGTGAGGGAAGATCTCGTGAACTCGAGACTAGACTGATGAGTCAATATGGTAATTAGAGACACAGACCCATTGATACTAACCCCTATTGCTATAAAACAATGGTAAATACTTAAAAAAGCCATTTATAATGCATGTCCCCTTTAACCTCTTAACACATCTTGCGCCAAAAACAGGTTTACCCGTTATCGAATAACGCCAACGACGAGTTTACTCGTTTTTATTATCGTTATTTCCTTTATTTGCTATTGGCATTCATAATTCATCCAGGAAGGCTCCGGGAGCCAGCTGGACCCTGTCTGATATTTTAACGCCTCAATACCGCCTCCTGGTGGATTTCGGATGAGTTGCACTCCACTCTAAACCGAATGTGGCGCTCTGTGCATCAGGGAAAATCCTCCGGCAGAGATATCTTGTTATGTTGATCAAGACAAACACTCGAGTGCATTTGATCGCTTTCGAGACGCAATAATCAATATGCTTTCGGCGTTTATTGCGTCATACAAACGGAAAATGGATATAGCAGATCGACATCAAATAATTAGAATTGTTTTTCACCAGACGCATCGGCCACAGGTAAGAGGAATCTAATGTTAATTCCATCTTGATTGTCCATTTATTTCATTGCAATCCATCTGCTCAACGTATGATGTCTTACTAAGGAAAGCCGTTACTGACAATCAAGGAATCATAAACGACCCCCCCCCTTTCCTTCACGCATGATGGAGCATAATGTATACCGAGCATATGCATTTGAATTTTTTAATATAGCGTGTATAGGAACCAAATGCCAATAAATTATGTGTAATATGCGTCAGGGCCTATAACTCGCGTTCTAGGAATGACTGCTATACACTCCAAAAACATACTTATATTCACAACGGTACTAACACGACAATGTATGAATGGAAAAATATAATGTTCCCACATCCGGAACGATAGATACCCGATGTTGAATGGGCCATAGTAATGTTGATATAGCTATAATATTTAAAAAGTTATAGCCCTGCAAAGAAGGTGAGCGACTCCATAGGCTTACAGTACTGGCAGAGAGTGGTATAAGATGGGCAAACTGCATGGCACAGAATGTGTTAACAGGCACCCAGAAAAGTGGAAATTCACTTTCAGTGCTAATGAAATAGAGTAACAGAGGTCTGAACTTGAGTTGAACTTGAACTTGTGCACTCACATTTTTCTGTAGTGGTTGCAATAAATTATTTCTTTTTTTAAATAGGTATAAGCTGGAAAACACTGGTTCCATAGCCTGAAGTCTCATGTAGTACAGGTCCAAATTTGATAAAAAATCTGTTCAGAAATGGGTCTTTGAGATATGTAGAGTACAACCTGCGACAAAAAAAAATCTCTCCAAAATCCATTTCCTCGTCCACTGCCATTCATTCTGAAGTGTAATTCCTTCTCATTTTCCCTTGTCAACTTTCATCTATTTCCTATCGTTGGAAATCTACACTCATTGGCTACAACGCTGACCAACCAATTTCGCCATCAGCAGATGATTTGCAGTTCTGGAGCGTTTGGATTCCGGGTTGGTCATCTGACGCGCGGCACGTAAAAAGACGCTCGTCTGACATGTCGTCATGTAACGCAAGAACCGAGGCACGGATTTGGTCGAGTGAGGTGGCGTTCGCACGGCAACAAACAGATCTTTCGACCGGTAATTTATTGCAGCCCAGAGCCGCTAGACGGTCGCAAAGGGCTGTGACTTTCGTGCACAGGCATGACGGCCCGAGAATGGGTTGTTGCAAGTTTTTCTCATATCTTTATATTCAGATCTCAGTGTTTCCCATTAATTACCTAGTTTGTCCCGCCACAGTTTTATAATGAACAGACATTATTTTATTATTAATATTTTTAAATATAAAGTTTGTCAATATGGATGTATCAGTAGTATTGGCAATGGCAGTAATAGTAATCCAGTATATATATTTTCTTTCTAAAAAAAAAATAAACCAGTTCAACACAGGTAACCACTTTTGCTTCAGTTCTTTGATGGCTCAAATGTATGCTCTAGTGCCAGTGGTTCTCAAACCTCTCCTCGAGGCACCCCAGCCATTCCATGTATTTGTTAAATTCCACCACCAGCACACCTGACTCAACTAATAAAGGGCTTGTTAAGTTGAATCAGGTGTGCTGGTCGTGGAATTTAACAAATACATGGAACGGCTGGGGTGCTTTGAGGAGAGGATTGGGAAGCACTTCTAGTCGATTTTGTGTTTTGAGTACAAAGTTCATCATAGATCTGGCCTCTTTATTTTGCTCTCAAGTAGGCCTTTCACACCGGCTGGGCTCCGTGCCAGAGCCGGTTCCCGAACGTAATCTCGAACCGGCCGGCGCGTTCACACCGGGAATAATTGGTTCGGAACATGAAAAATCGGTGTTCAGTGTTTTCTTAGAGGGCCGAACTAAAGCCTCCGTCATGTTCCGAACCAATTATTCCCGGTGTGAACGCGCCGGCTGGTTCGAGATTTCATTTGGGAACCGGCTCCCGCACGGAGCCCGGCCGGTGTGAAAGGCCTGCACCAGATTGATGCAGGACTTATATAACAGGAGGTGCAAATCCAGAGCCTGCAGAATTACGAAAGACCCTCACTATCCCAACAACAGCCTGTTTAAGCTGCTGCGGTCAGGCAAGCACCTACGGTCACATGCTGCAAGAACAGAGAGACTCTGACTCAGCTTCTTCCCCCAGGCCATCAGAACACTGAACACTGAACTCTCCACTCACAAATACACATGAGCACACACAGACACGCACACCACTCATGCGGCAACCGCTAAAAAAATCACTTTAAACAAAATGTCACTTTAAAAAATAGAATCTTTAGAAACACTTTAAAAGAAGGAGGTACTGTATAGTTTAGATACAGTAAGAATTGTATTTTTCACAATCAATGTGGGCAAGACCACCCGCATTTCACTGTATGCCCTGGTATGTATGTGACAAATAAACCTCTTGATTCTTGATTCTTGCATTTAACTTTAAAATGTACAATTACAGGGGAGCATGCCCCCGGACCCCCCTAAAGGGTCAGAGGTTCACCCACCACAGTCTCACAAAATCCTGTGGGAAACACTGGATCTAATCTTATTGCCTATATTTATGTCTTTCTACTATTTATTACCCTGCCCATATCTGTACCTCCCCTCTCCCTCCCCCCATCAATAAAGTAATATCTTATCTAACTTACATGGCTGCCTGTAACCACTTTCGAGAAGAAAAAAAGAAAGAAGCCTGATTTCTGTGCAGTGGTGTAGTAGGTGAGACGGAGGGAAGTTTGTCCAAGGGTAATTGGAGGATCACAGAAAGACAAAAAGAAGGGTTTGAGATAAGATAGATATTACATGTTTGTTGATTTATTCCTCACATATCAACACATGGCAACCATTTTTTCCCTCATAGCAGCCGTTGTTTTTTTCCAACATGGAGGACAAAAAGGGAATTCTAAACACTCTGTGAAAGGCCTCTCTATGGGTTTCCCACTTGCCTACATTATAATGTAGAAAACAAGCAAACTCAGCCCAACGTGTATTTTTACTAGAGCTGGGCCGTTAACGCGTAACGCGAGACTAGTATCGCCCGATAATATAATTGATGCCGTTAATCTAAAAAAAAAATATATATATATATATATATATATATATTTTTTTTAACCTTTATTTACCCAGGGTAGGTTCGCTGAGCACAGATGCTCTTTTTCAGGAACGCCCTGCTTCACATTCACACAGTTCCATTCACACCTGGGAGCTGCCCAGTACAACCACAGTTGACACCATTGGCCACTGAGCAACTCTACTGGAGCAGTTGGGGCTCAAGGGCAATTGATTGTTACATTTGAGCAAACTAACCTATGATTTAGCTTGCTCAGTAGTCTAGGCCTACTATTAATTAAATTATTTGTCTACCTTATGTGGTACAGTCTTATGCCGGAGCTATAGGCCTAATTAACCAATTAAAAAGGTCATTTGATTTGCATTGGCAGGATTTGGCCCTGTCTGGCACCCAACGGGAAAAATATTATAGGCACTATAAGTAGACACCGCTACATAAAACAAGCTGGTCTGCCTGAGTGACTGGTTGAAGAAGGAGAAATAGAGATTGGACTGATTGAGTCAAGCCACGTCACATAGTTCAAGTTTGAAATGCTTCTTTCTGTTTTGCTCCTGAGAGTGTGCTAGATACTGTACTGTTCTCTACTGGTAATATTATTTATTTGTGTTAACTTCTGAATAAAACAACTTATTAAACACAAGTACATCTTATTGAACATTATTTTGATATTTCATTACCAATTATCATAGCAAAACAGCTTTTTCAAACAGTCTGTAATGCATTTTGGAAACGGGAGATGGGTTCATGGTGTAATGGGCCACCTGGCCTGAGAAACGTAAGGAGGAAAGAAAAAGTAAGAACTTACTTCTGGTCATTATTTGGGTAGAACACACACATTTTGAATGCCATTTTTCTTTTTAGACATTTTAATCTCCAGGATTGCAGATCGATTAATCTAGATTAAAAAAAAATATCTATGCCCACCTCTAATTTTTACATTGTTGTTTTCTTTCACAGAAATTGGCCAGTTCCAAAAGATTGTGGGAGGTCTCATTGAGCTGGTGGATGAACTGGCAAAAGAAGCAGAGACTGAAAAGATGAAGGCAAGTTTGATAGTTTGAGTTGCTTTTTCGGTGCTGAAATTAGGTCTGGTCCCTTCTCACATGTTGTATCCTTGAACACGATCATCAAATTTGCTGATGACACAGTAGTGGTGGGCCTGATCTCTGCAAACGACGAGAGGGCCTACCTGGAGGAGGTTAAGGTTCTAGCGGGATGGTGTCAAGAGAACAGCCTCTCCCTGAACGTCAGCTAAACAAAGGAGATGCTTGTGGACTTTAGGAGGTCGGGGTTCAGGGACTACAGCCCCCTCAACATCGACGGGGCACCGGTTGAGAGAGTGAACAGTTTTAAGTACCTCGGAGTCCACATATCCGAGGACTTGACATGGACCACACACATTGACAGTGTTATCAAGAAGGCACGACAACGCCTCTACTTCCTGAGGCGCTTAAGGAAGTTCAACGTGAGTCAGAAGATCCTCAAGAACTTCTACTCATGCACAATAGAGAGCATCCGGACTGGCAATATCACCTCCTGGTAAGGTTTGGGAATAGCACTGCACAAGACCGCAGCAGACTACAGAGTGGCCCGTTCAGCCGAACACACAATTGGAGGGGGGCTTCCCACTCTCCAAGGCATTTACAACAAGCGGTGCATGGGCAAGGCTAAGAGAATAATCAAAGACTCCAGCCACCCAAACAACTGCCTCTTTGAACTGCTGCGGTCAGGCAAGCGATACCGGAGTCTCATGGCAAGCACAGAGAGACTCCGAAGGAGCTTCTATCACCAGGCCATCAGGATGCTCAATGAACAATGATTGAACAATGAACAATAACAGGCCATCAACGCACCCACAGCACACACACACTCACTTTAAATAAACAACACACTGTAGCACCCACTTTACCACACTTTACACTTTTACACTTTACACTTTATATTTATATTATTGGTAAGGGAATTGCACATCTCTCATTCCTTATTCCTTATTGCACCTCACCACCACAAGGTGGCACCACAAGCTAAGCTAAGCTATACCTCACCAATTTATTGTACCAGATGTACATATTGTATAAGAGGTATACTGAACGGCGGTTAGGTGGCCGAGCGGAGATTGCGTTCGTCACCAGCCCCGGAGCTGAGCTGGATTTGCCTGTTCGAATCCAGCTCACAGCTCCGGGGTTGTCACCAGCTTGGCTGGCCGTCTGCACTGATACAATTGGCTGTATCAGAGGGTGGGAGAAGCTGGCGGGGTGGGTCCGGGTCGTTGTAAACAGCGACTCCTACAGTTCGGTCGGGGCGCCTGCTAAGCGCGGATTGGACGTGAGGGGGATAGTGTGGTCCTCCCACACGCTACGCCCTCTCAATGAGAATCCGCGCTGCCAGGTGAAAAGAAGCGGTGATTGGCTGGACGTGTGTCGGAGGAAGCACGTGGTAGCCTCCACTCTCCCAGATGATCTGACTGTGGGGGGTAAGTGCGCAGCGACCAGGAAGGGACTGGGAATTGGCATACGACTAACATTGGGATGGGAGAAAATCGGAGGAAAAAATGGAGGGGGAAAAAGAAAAAAAAAAAAAAAAAAAGAGGTATACTGAACAATTGTTTACACTTGTTTTTACTTGACTTCTTGACTTTCTATTTTATACTTATTATACTTATTTAAACTATCTTGTTATTACCTAGCACACTCTCAGGAGCAAAACAGAAACATTTCATGCAAAGTTTTCTGTATGACAAATAATAAAGAAACTTGAACTTGAACTTGAACTTGAAACTTGAAGCACTTGATTATGAACATTCTTTAAGTTGTTTAACACTTTGAGAGCCAGTCCGTGTTTTCCTTTTTACCCCCTTGAATGCCCAAACCCACTCCAATGTTAACTTAATATCGCCTAATCTATGTTTTAAACTATGGCTATGTGTCTAATCTGCCCGTCGCTTATCAAAGACTTATTTTCCAGTCAACATTGTCATGGCAGATTGTTTTTTTATCGCTTCATTTCCGTTTGATAGCATTTTGAAAATCACTAGTTTTCGCGGAAAAAACAACCCCATTCTATGATAATCGCCTTTTACTGGAATATTCTAGAACGTTGTCATTTTTCTGCCTATTTATGAATCGTTTTCAAATAAACGCTAGATCAGTGATTCCCAACCTGGGGTCCGCGGACCCCCTGGGGTCCGCCAGGGGGCGCAGGGGGTCCGCCAGACCACAGATGATTTGAGGTCTTTTTTTTTTTATTTTTTTTTTGTTTTTTGTTTTTTTTGATTTTTTTGTTTATCATCAGAAGCATGAATAGTCTCTCCACTACAATAAAAAAGAAAGATAAATAAATAAACATCTAGACATGATTTTTGAACGTTAACAGTAGGCTACCGGGCAGTCGCTAAAACGCGAATCAGTTGACTATCACTTTCTGTAGCTAGCCTAGCACGCTAGTTAACTTTCTCGGCTCGTCTGCAGTCAGCCGCCAGAGGTGAAAATGTGTGACAAACGAAAAGGAGATGACGGCAGCTCATCTGCAAAAAAAGTTAGGACCTACAGCAATCGCGAAAATTACATCACCATGGGCTTCACTGAGGGACCAGACAAACGACCTGAGTGTGTGATTTGTGGAGAAAAGTTGGCAAACTCGAGCCTGAAGCCCAGCAAGCTGAAGAGACATCAGGCGTCTAAGCACCCAGAAACCGTTGGGAAGGATCCAGACTTTTTTCGGAGGAAAGAACAGTCTCTCAAGGCGAACAAGCCTGTTGATGTTAGAGTAGCGTGGAGCAGGGGTGGCAGTGATTTACAGAAGGCTACCGAAGCCTCCTTTGAGTGTTCGCTTTTAATTGCAAAAGCAAAGAAACCGCACAATATTGGCGAGCAGCTCATCAAACCAGCCTGCATCAAAATGGTTTAGAAACTGTGCGGCCCACAGGTGGCGGATAAACTAAAATCAGTACCACTCTCGAACAATGTAGTGAAAGACCGAATTGATAAGATGTCAAGTGATTGCGAGCAGCAGCTGTCAGAAAAGCTTAGAAAGGGTCCATTTGCCATACAACTTGATGAAACTACAACTGTCGCAGACGAGGCTGTGCTCATCGTTTATGTGCAATATATTGAAAATGAGGATCTGAAGCAGGACATTCTCATGTCAGTCAACCTTACTACCAGGATATTTTTACTGCAGTGGATTCTTACTTCATTCAACATAAATGCAAACCGTTCACCATTAGGGCCTGATTTGAGAGGATGAATACAGGATTTGAATATTGGCCAACATTTTGAAATACATATGGTGCAAGATTAGATTTGTTGATTGAAGGTACAAGTCAAAGAAGCATAGTGGGTCTAATTATGATGCATATGCCTGTGTATAAGCAGTTTGTTATTAAAATGACAAAAAAAAGGTATTAAACCCAGCTAGGACAGATTCTCTCTGCTACTGATTGGAATTTCCTGTCTCATATTTAGTTTAATTTGTTGCATTGATTTGTTCCATAAATGCAAACCGTTCACCATTAGGGACTGATTTGAGAGGATGAATACAGGATTTGAATATTGGCCAAACATTTTGAAATGCATATGGTGCAAGATGAGATTTGTTGATTGAAGGCACAAGTTAAAGAAGCATAGTGGGTCTAATTGTGATGCATATGCCTGTGTATAAGCAGTTTGTTATTAAAATGACAAAAAAAAGGTATTAAACCCAGCTAGGACAGATTCTCTCTGCTACTGATTGGAATTTCCTGTCTCATATTTAGTTTAATTTGTTGCATTGATTTGTTCCATAAATGCAAACCGTTCACCATTAGGGCCTGATTTGAGAGGATGAATACAGCATTTGAATATTGGCCAAACATTTTGAAATGCATATGGTGCAAGATGAGATTTGTTGATTGAAGGCACAAGTCAAAGAAGCATAGTGGGTCTAATTGTGATGCATATGCCTGTGTATAAGCAGTTTGTTATTAAAATGAAAAAAAAAAAGTATTTTATGGTATCTTATTAGGAGGGGGTCCGCGAATTTCATCAGAGATGTTTGGGGGTCCCTGGGGGGAAAAAGGTTGGGAACCACTGCGCTAGATGATCGATAGTATATGTGTGTGCACGCACGCTCGTGCCGCGCGCTGCTAATCGCTGCTCTTATTTCCTGATGGCTTTTACAGTCAAAACAGCTATATCACATATAGGAGAAACACTTATATATCCGTGAAAACGAGTCTGACTGATAACATAGATTCCTTACCTGAGATCAGATGGTATCCAAATGGTTTATTCCAAATTCCGATCGCCATTCGAAAAAATCGCTCATTTGATTGATCCATCGTGTATACAGTAAAACACATATTCGCCGCGGCACCAAGTCTCCAGAATGAACTCTGGTAGACATCAGTTACATCAGTGAGAAGTAAAATGTGGAGTCAGAAATCTTTTCTCCCATTCACTTTCATTGAGTCCAATCCAAAAGGGTGATTTACCATCTGGGAGACGATAGGGGGCGCTTTTTTCACATCTGAGCGCCTGGGGTGACTGGATCTCCAACGGTAGGCTCGCTTGATGCAATATGATTTCAGATCGCTAAAAAAAGAAGAGAATTTTTTTCTCGTGATGGGCATTCAACCCGTGGGGGGTAAACCCGAGAAATCTCGGGCGTGGCATCCAAAGTGTTAAAGGGTAGATGAAGCATAGCGATATAAACATTAGTCATAGCATCAAATTAGTATTTACCGTACTTTTCGGACTATAAGCCGCGGCTTTTTCCCCCATTTTTCGACCCTGCGGCTTATATAACGGTGCGGCTTATATGTGACTCGACGTGACCAAACCCGAAAATGTAAAAATCTAAATATTGCTTTTTTGACTGCATTGAAATGTTATTTATCTGTTCCCTTATTTGCTAAACTTAATACAACTTGTAAATGAGTTAATTCTTGTTATTTGTCCGACAGTATTGTGTCCCAATGCTAATTACATATGGTAATTAAACATTAAAACACCTGCGGCTTATAGTCCAATGCGGCTTATATATGTACACATCATTCAATTTAGCTGCTGCGGCTTATAGTCAGGTGCGGCTTATAGTGCGAAAAGTACGGTAGATAAACCACAGAAAAAATCACGTTATAAAAATAAGGCGTTTCTAAGAAAAAACGATTTGTCCATTTATGTAGCATAAATCAACATGTGCGCCGCCATTTTGTTGCTGACGTCACAGAGCCTCCCACCTCAGAGAATTGCACGCTGTAGCAATATTATTAGGCTCCTCAAATATCGTTATTCATAAAAACACATTTATGTAATATTTTACAGCATTGAGCAACCCTAACAGGGGGATGCTGCATGCTCTGTCATCTTTGAGATGGCGAGACCTGCAGTTGGCACCTGAGATGGCGAGACCTGCAGTTGGCACCTGAGATGGCGAGACCTGCAGTTGGCACGGTGTGAGGCCACGACATTTGAGCAAATTAATAATACTGCATGTTCTGAAGGTCCAGATTAATAATTAGAATGAGTTCAACAGAAAGGTATAGATTAGGCTATCACCTAAAGTCTGTTGGTTGCTATATGAGTTCAGCCTCAACCGAACTCAGTCTAAAGGTCTATTCTGTCTCCGTTATCCTCTGCCCGTCGGCAGATCGATGCGGGAGTATGGTACTCCTCCTCTCCCTTGGCGACATCACAACAACACTGTTTCCAACTAATAACAGCTACCACCACATCGCTGTAGCAAAACACCTCTCTCCTCACTTTTATTCTCCAACTAACGGTTATCTTTTTCGCCGTTCAATATGTGTTGAGTGGCTCGGCTGTATACAAAACTAACCGTATAACTTTGTCTCCGTTCCAATGCGCGCTGTAAGCAGCGGCGATACAAGGAGCATATACGGGCGAACAATAAAACACTATCAGGTCAACAGTAAATATATATCTTACAAATAAAACAATATATATATATATAGAGAAAATAATAATAGGGCTCGACGACCATGTTACACTCTCCCAGATTGCACGTATTTTTCAGACATTGCCCTGTACCCGAGCTCTACCAGGCAGTGTATTCGCACATTGATAGCCTTCTGAAAGAAGACGTTTCTTCAATTAGGTTTACCAGTGATATTTGGAGCTCTGATGTCAGCCCCATGTCAATGCTGAGTTTGACAGCTCAGTGGATTGACGCAGACTTCCAACTCCGTAAAGCGCTCCTGCATTCCCAAGAGTTCTCCGGCTCCCATACTGCTGCAGCGCTGGCATGGCAACAGCATTCGAGAATATGTTCCAGACGTGGCATATTCTGAAAGAAAATATTCATGTCATACTCCGAGATAATGGCCGAAACGTGGTCAAATGCATGAAAGACGCAGGATTACAACATTTGGGATGTATGGCCCACGCGCTTCAGCTGGCTGTCCAGTGTCCCCGCCAATGTTCCGAGACATATTTATATATTTGTATAATTGTTAGGCTATTTGAATCCACCATTTAGGGCTGGTGTATTCAAATAGCCTAACAAATAAAATGTAATATGTCTCGGAACATTGGCCCGCAGATGCACCACTGCAAACCAAAGAAATGTGAACTCAAGAAGCCAAAACGAAGTTTAGCCTGTTTTAGAAGAATATAGCCTAAAAAAAAAGTTGCCTTTTACCACCACTTAGCCTATATTTTACACACGGTGTTTAGCCTATTAAATAGGCTAATTGTTTTTTTATTCGTTTTAACTTTCAGCCTGTTAATAAATGTGTCGTTAATTCAGTATTTAACTTCTTGAATTCATATTTATTTAGGCTATGCTAATTAAAAACACATGTTATGGACATCTAATTTAATTATCTGCTTATTTATTAATGCTTCAATTCATTCAGAAACGTTGCAGCAAACAATCCATATGTGCATTTGTTTACATAATGATAACGTACATAAATAACATAATATTATTGAGGGAAGAAAAAAAGGAAACTGTTCCTACTTCACCCTGTTAGTCAAGTTGAACTATCGCTCTGACTCAGACTGTGGGTGTGGGGGGGGGGGGGGGGGGGGGTGTCTCGCAGATAATACACTAGTATAATTATATAATATATATTTTTTCTGTAGGTAACGTTACATTTGGTTGGCAATTTACTGACTGACTTTCACGACACTCCATATTTACATAGCTATCTAACCAGCACTGTAAACTGGGACCCAGCCCAAACCATCACAGTGACGTCACCATCCAGCTAAATCCAAAATGGCGGCGCCCATGGCAAAAACGGGGAAATTACATTTGAGTTTTCAGACAAATAAGCAGGATTTCACATTTGAGTATAGGACCATGTCTTACACCCAAGGTACACAACAAACAAACTAGGCTCATATTGTTTAACGCTTCATCTTCCCTTTAAACATTCTGCACGACAACCACACTCCTACACAGAGAGTTGGACGACGGTCCACTGTCAAACATCTCTGCCCAAAGAGGAAGAAAACGAACTAGTGCTACTAATACTCTTTTACTCATTATTTTCCCTTGACATATTTAATAAATTATATTATGTTAATTTCCCCCTTGTCTTTTTTAGTATACTTTATAAATAAGAACCGATAATGAGTCCTTTCACTTTACTGTGCAGCTATGTTTATTCATTGTGTCAATGGGAAAAATGCCATAAACGTATCGTTTCCGTATGCAGAAAAGATGGTCTTTCCAACTAATTTGGTCACGGAGGTCAGTTTCAGTAACGAGGCACTTGGGACAGAGCTGTTTTGCAGGCTGTGACGTACCGACGTGGAGGCAGCTCTGGTTAGGAGTGCATGACAACACCAGCTGATTTCTTGAATTCTCTATTTCTGTTTTTCTTTGAGAACAAGCCCTTATCTCAATAGACACTTTGAGAAGAATTATTTTGCCCTTACATTGCCAGGGGAACAGCATTTGCCCCTGTTTATTTCCTGTCAGCTACTGTATTCACCAGCACTGCAACAGGAAACACACTGGGGGCCATTTAGAATGTGTGTGTTGTTATGTTAGAAAAGCTCTATATAATCAACGTCATCCTGGAGGAAAAACTGTGCAACCTCCTCGGAGACTCTAGGGACAGTCTGGAGGACAGACTCTAGGGACAGTCTGGAGGACATACTCTAGGGACAGTCTGGAGGACAGACTCTAGGGACAGTCTGGAGGACAGACTCTAGGGACAGTCTGGAGGACAGACTCTAGGGACAGTCTGGAGGACAGACTAGGGACAGTCTGGAGGACAGACTCTAGGGACAGTCTGGAGGACAGACTCTAGGGACAGTCTGGAGGACAGACTAGGGACAGTCTGGAGGACAGACTCTAGGGACAGTCTGGAGGACAGACTCTAGGGACAGTCTGGAGGACAGACTAGGGACAGTCTGGAGGACAGACTCTAGGGACAGTCTGGAGGACAGACTAGGGACAGTCTGGAGGACAGACTCTAGGGACAGTCTGAAGGACAGACTCTAGGGACAGACTAGGGACAGTCTGGAGGTGTCTATAATGAACCTGCTCTACTCTTCTGTACAGGTGTCTATTAATGAACCTGCTCTACTCTTCTATACAGGTGTCTATTAATGAACCTGCTCTACTCTTCTATACAGGTGTCTATTAATGAACCTGCTCTACTCTTCTATACAGGTGTCTATTAATGAATCTGCTCTCCTCTTCTGTACAGGTGTCTATTAATGAACCTGCTCTACTCTTCTGTACAGGTGTCTATTAATGAACCTGCTCTACTCTTCTGTACAGGTGTCTATTAATGAACCTGCTCTCCTCTTCTATACAGGTGTCTATTAATGAACCTGCTCTACTCTTCTATACAGGTGTCTATTAATGAACCTGCTCTACTCTTCTATACAGGTGTCTATTAATGAACCTGCTCTACTCTTCTATACAGGTGTCTATTAATGAACCTGCTCTACTCTTCTGTACAGGTGTCTATTAATGAACCTGCTCTACTCTTCTGTACAGGTGTCTATTAATGAACTTCTACTCTTCTATACAGGTGTCTATTAATGAACCTGCTCTACTCTTCTATACAGGTGTCTATTAATGAACCTGCTCTACTCTTCTATACAGGTGTCTATTAATGAACTTCTACTCTTCTATACAGGTGTCTATTAATGAACCTGCTCTACTCTTCTGTACAGGTGTCTATTAATGAACCTGCTCTACTCTTCTGTACAGGTGTCTATTAATGAACCTGCTCTACTCTTCTATACAGGTGTATATTAATGAACCTGCTCTCCTCTTCTGTACAGGTGTCTATTAATGAACCTGCTCTACTCTTCTATACAGGTGTCTATTAATGAACCTGCTCTACTCTTCTATACAGGTGTCTATTAATGAACCTGCTCTACTCTTCTATACAGGTGTCTATTAATGAACCTGCTCTACTCTTCTGTACAGGTGTCTATTAATGAACCTGCTCTACTATTCTATACAGGTGTCTATTAATGAACCTGCTCTACTCTTCTATACAGGTGTCTATTAATGAACCTGCTCTACTCTTCTGTACAGGTGTCTATTAATGAACCTGCTCTACTCTTCTATACAGGTGTCTATTAATGAACCTGCTCTACTCTTCTGTACAGGTGTCTATTAATGAACCTGCTCTACTCTTCTATACAGGTGTCTATTAATGAACCTGCTCTACTCTTCTCTACAGGTGTCTATTAATGAACCTGCTCTACTCTTCTATACAGGTGTCTATTAATGAACCTGCTCTACTCTTCTGTACAGGTGTCTATTAATGAACCTGCTCTACTCTTCTGTACAGGTGTCTATTAATGAACCTGCTCTACTCTTCTATACAGGTGTCTATTAATGAACCTGCTCTACTCTTCTATACAGGTGTCTATTAATGAACCTGCTCTACTCTTCTATACAGGTGTCTATTAATGAACCTGCTCTACTCTTCTATACAGGTGTCTATTAATGAACCTGCTCTACTCTTCTATACAGGTGTCTATTAATGAACTTCTACTCTTCTGTACAGGTGTCTATTAATGAACCTGCTCTACTCTTCTATACAGGTGTCTATTAATGAACCTGCTCTACTCTTCTATACAGGTGTCTATTAATGAACCTGCTCTACTCTTCTGTACAGGTGTCTATTAATGAACCTGCTCTACTCTTCTATACGGGTGTCTATTAATGAACCTGCTCTACTCTTCTATACGGGTGTCTATTAATGAACCTGCTCTACTCTTCTGTACAGGTGTCTATTAATGAACCTGCTCTACTCTTCTATACGGGTGTCTATTAATGAACCTGCTCTACTCTTCTATACGGGTGTCTATTAATGAACCTGCTCTACTCTTCTATACAGGTGTCTATTAATGAACCTGCTCTACTCTTCTATACGGGTGTCTATTAATGAACCTGCTCTACTCTTCTGTACAGGTGTCTATTAATGAACCTGCTCTACTCTTCTGTACAGGTGTCTATTAATGAACCTGCTCTACTCTTCTATACAGGTGTCTATTAATGAACCTGCTCTACTCTTCTATACAGGTGTCTATTAATGAACCTGCTCTACTCTTCTATACAGGTGTCTATTAATGAACCTGCTCTACTCTTCTATACAGGTGTCTATTAATGAACCTGCTCTACTCTTCTATACAGGTGTCTATTAATGAACTTCTACTCTTCTGTACAGGTGTCTATTAATGAACCTGCTCTACTCTTCTATACAGGTGTCTATTAATGAACCTGCTCTACTCTTCTGTACAGGTGTCTATTAATGAACCTGCTCTACTCTTCTATACAGGTGTCTATTAATGAACCTGCTCTACTCTTCTATACAGGTGTCTATAATGAACCTGCTCTACTCTTCTATACAGGTGTCTATTAATGAACCTGCTCTCCTCTTCTATACAGGTGTCTATTAATGAACCTGCTCTACTCTTCTATACAGGTGTCTATTAATGAACCTGCTCTCCTCTTCTGTACAGGTGTCTATTAATGAACCTGCTCTCCTCTTCTGTACAGGTGTATATTAATGAACCTGCTCTCCACTTCTGTCTCTTCGCTTTAGGCCATCGGAGCCAGGAACCTGCTGAAGTCTGTGGCTAAACAAAGAGAGGCCCAGCAACAGCAGCTTCAGGCTCTCATCGCAGAGAAAAAGATGCAGCTTGAAAGGTAGGAGCCGCGTTCAGCCTCATGCTAGTATCCAGCACGGCGCCAGCTACACGGAGCAATTATAGAATTGCAAAAGTGTATCGAGAAGACGAGAAGTTCAAGCAAAGAACATTTACTTACAAAAGTGTTGCTGTTAACGCTACTCAAAGGTGGGCAACAATCATCCCGAGCAGCTGCCCAGTTACATCCCGTGTACCTGCCGATCTGTCCACTGAGACGTGAAATAAAACAACAGAATGTTCAGTTTGCAGGCCAGAATGATTCCATGACCTCGACCTAGAGACGGGAAGGCTGTGGTCTGAGACTGAGGCCATTATGAGCTGTAAATGCTACCTTCAGACAGTTTAAAAGGGCACTTGGGTCGGTGTCGTTCCAGGAGGACCACATGTTCTGTCCACCGTGTCCAGTTTAGTTCACCTTGTGTTTTCAAAATGAGAGATGGGGAACTTGCGGTCCTTTACACTATTATTCGAATTACTGTTTTAATGGGTATCATAGTAGTAAGTCCTACTGTAGAACATGACATATTAGCATGACGTCTGATTTATTAATGCCAATACAAAAAATTTGGGACAAACGCAATTGGCACAAGTGTAAATGATGGATTAGTCACTCAGTTTTAACATCCGACTGATTAGCTCAACTCGTTAGTCCACTGGCTGTGGATCCTATGGTCACAGGTTCAAATCTCTCTTGGTTCCAACAATTTTTTTTTTTACGTTAATTAATTTATCCACTCTGGTTGGATGGTGTATTGTACTTGTGCTGTATAATGACAATACATTTGAATCGAATCTCATTTTGAAATCGCTACGCTGCCTATGGACACGACAGTGGCAGACAGCTTCAGAGGTGTGGCTGTGGCATTGCACCATGCTGATCCACTCAACAGGTAGCGATTTCAAAATGAGATTCGATTAAAATGTATTGTCATTATACAGCACATGACCTCTGCCAGTGGGTCTTGGACTTCCTGACTGGCAGACCCCAGGTGGTGAGAGCAGGCAACTGCACCTCCTCATCCATCACCCTCAACATAGGGGCCCCCCAGGGCTGTGTTCTGAGTCCCCTCCTCTACTCCCTGTACACACACGACTGTGTGGCTCAGCGGAGTAGCAATACAATCGTCAAATTTGCTGACGACACAGTGGTGGTGGGCCTGATCTCTGCCAACGACGAGAGGGCCTACCTGGAAGAGGTCAAGGTCCTGGCGGGATGGTGCCAGGAAAACAGCCTCTCCCTGAACGTCAGCAAAACAAAGGAGATGATTGTGGACTTCAGGAGGTCGGGGGTCAAGGACTACAGCCCCCTCAGCATCGACGGGGCACCGGTTGAGAGAGTCAACAGCTTTAAGTACCTCGGAGCCTACATATCCGAGGACTTGACATGGACCACACACATTAACAGTGTTGTGAAGAAGGCACGACAACGCCTCTACTTCCTCAGGCGCCTAAGGAAGTTCCAAGTCAGCCAGAAGATCCTTAAGAACTTCTACTCATGTACAATAGAGAGCATCTTGACCGGCAACATCACCTCCTGGTTTGGGAATAGCACTGCACAAGACCAAAGCAGACTACAAAGAGTGACACGTTCAGCCGAACGCACAATTGGAGGGGGGCTCCCCACCCTCCAGAACATTTACTACAAGCGTTGCAAGGGCAAGGCTAAGAGAATCATTAAAGACTCCAGTCACCCGAACAACTGCCTCTTTGAACTGCTGCGGTCAGGCAAGCGATACAGGAGTCTCAAGGCGAGCACAGAAAGACTCAGAAGAAGCTTCTATCCCCAGGCCATCAGGCTGCTAAACGAACAATGAATGAACACTACACAACAACAACCACCAAACGCACATAGCACACACATCCACACGCACACACTCACTTTAAACAAACACACTGTAGCACCCACTCCACACACTTATAGCACACACCCACTTTAAACAAACACACTGTAGCACCCACTCCCCACACTTTATATTTATGGATGAAGGATTGCACTACAACTCGTACACCTTACTGTAAATTGTACCTAAAATTGTACCTCATCCCATTTCTGCTTTGCACTAGATAGTACTGTACATTAGTACACTGCATAGTATTGTGTATTGTATATTATATGGTAACTCAGAACATTGTACATATGTCTATACCGAACACTGTGACCTCATTTTCTTCTTCTAAATTCATGCTATATTATGTTATTATGTTATTTGATACTATCTTGTCTAGCACAGTCTCTGGAGCGTAACAGTAAGAAGCATTTTGTATGAAAGTATTCTGTACTTCTGTATGACAACTATTAAATAACTTGAGAACTTGAGAAGTACAATACACCATCCAACCAGAGTGGATAAATTAATTAACGTTAAAAAAAAATTGTTGGAACCAAGAGAGATTTGAACCTGTGACCATAGGATCCACAGCCAGTGGACTAACGAGTTGAGCTAATCAGTCGGATGTTAAAACTGAGTGACTAATCCATCATTTACACTTGTGCCAATTATGTTTGTCCCTAATTTTTAGTATTGGCATTAATAAATCAGATGTCATGCTAATATGTCATGTTCTACAGTAGGACTTACTACTATGATACCCATTAAAACAGTCATTCGAATAATAGAAGCCTACTTTGCTGGAATGATTCATTTCAAACAGTGCATGTGTGTGCTTTTGTGTGTGCGCTCGCGCGTTGAGGCTCGCTAAGCCTTTCTCCACGCATTTCTGGAGCATTTCTTTATCCACTCTGGTTGGATGGTGTATTGTACTTGTGCTGTATCATAACGATACATTTAAATCTAATCTTGTTTTGAGAGCAGTCGCAAATCGCTTCCTGTTGAATGGATCGGTTGAGTGCAATGCCGACTCGCTACTTTCCCCCGTTTACTCGTCTTCACATCACAGCCTAGAATATGACACGGCCACTGATTATGTCACGGTTCGTGAGGAAAAACCAAAGAAATGTTGGCGCCAGCCGAGCACCGTTTTGTCACGTTCTGAACCAATTAAACCCGGTCTGAACGCGCCGGCCGGTGCGAGATTACGTTCGGGAACCGGCTCCAGCACGGAGCCTGGCCGGTTTAAAAGGGCTATTATTGAGTAATTGTTGGTGATGACACCATTCCTGCAAATAAGCATGGCCAGAAAAATATCTCATTCTGTTTTATATTTATAATAAAGCAAAAGAGGTTGCATTAACAGATTTTTCCTTCATCTCTCATTGAAAAATTATAATATCCGATTTGTTGCCTAACTTCTACCGTCATAGTCTGAATGCTGCATAAGGGAGCATAGACGGGGAGCGTGGTTGGGAGCATACGTAGGGAGCATAGGTAGGGAGCGTGGTCAGGGAGCATAGGTAGGGAGCATAGGTAGGGAGCGTGGGTAGGGAGCATAGGTAGGGAGCGTGGTCAGGGAGCATAGGTAGGGAGCGTGGGTAGGGAGCATAGGTAGGGAGCGTGGTCAGGGAGCGTGGGTAGGGAGCATAGGTAGGGAGCGTGGGTAGCGAGCATAGGTAGGGAGCGTGGGCAGGGAGCATAGGTAGGGAGCGTGGGTAGGGAGCATAGGTAGGGAGCGTGGGTAGGGAGCATAGGTAGGGAGCGTGGGCAGGGACTATAGGTAGGGAGCATAGGTAGGGAGCATAGGTAGGGAGCGTGGGCAGGGAGCATAGGTAGGGAGCGTGGGTAGGGAGCATAGGTAGGGAGCGTGGGCAGGGACTATAGGTAGGGAGCATAGGTAGGGAGCATAGGTAGGGAGCGTGGGCAGGGAGCATAGGTAGGGAGCGTGGGCAGGGAGCGTGGGCAGGGACTATAGGTAGGGAGCATAGGTAGGGAGTGTGGGCAGGGAGCATAGGTAGGGAGCGTGGGCAGGGAGCGTGGGCAGGGACTATAGGTAGGGAGCATAGGTAGGGAGCGTGGGCAGGGAGCGTGGGCAGGGACTATAGGTAGGGAGCATAGGTAGGGAGCGTGGGCAGGGAGCGTGGGCAGGGACTATAGGTAGGGAGCATAGGTAGGGAGCATAGGTAGGGAGCGTGGGCAGGGAGCATAGGTAGGGAGCGTGGGCAGGGAGCGTGGGCAGGGAGCATAGGTAGGGAGCGTGGGCAGGGAGCGTGGGCAGGGAGCGTGGGCAGGGAGCATAGGTAGGGAGCATAGGTAGGGAGCATAGGTAGGGACTAGGGAGCATGGGCAGGGACTATGGGTAGGGAGCATAGTTGGGGAGCGTGGGCAGGGACTATGGGTAGGGAGCATAGGTAGGGAGCGTGGGTAGGGAGCATAGTTGGCGTGGGCAGGGACTATGGGTAATGGGTATGGAGCATAGGTAGGGAGTGTGGGTAGGGAGCATAGGTAGGGAGCATGGGTAGGCAACGTGGGTAGGGAGTGTGGGCAGGGAGCATAGTAGGGAGCGTGGGCAGGGACTATGAGAGCGTGGGATGTTGCAGACCGCTGTCTTTGATGATATACAATCTTACTTTGATGCTGGCGCATCAAGCCCACAGCCTAAGGAAAGATGCATGAAAACACAAGAACGTGCCTCATGGTATAATAGCACCAATGTTAAATGCAGTAATTTAATTTGTTTTTCCAATGTTGTTTCAGATACCGTGTCGAGTACGAAGCGCTCTCTAAAGTGGAGGCAGAGCAGAACGAGTTCATCGGCCAGTTCATTCTGCAGAAATAAGGCATATGACGAAGAAAACCTGTGTGTCTGTGTCTGTGTGTGTGTGTGTGTGTGTGTGTGTGTGTGTGTGTGTGTGTGTGTGTGTGTGTGTGTGTGTGTAAGGTTGCGTTTTATGACCAAGTGTCCAGAGTGCCTGTCTTTGTTTTCCACAGGGAATTACTCCACTGTAAACAATGACGTACCTGCCGGGGGGGATTTACCCCGCTGTAAACAATGACCTAACGTTAGCTCTTATTCTAAAAACAATCCAAATAATCGCTCCCACTCAAGACGTTAAGCAAACAAACGAATAGAATCTCCGTGCCTCATGTTCCAAGTAGACACACACCGGTTCAAGTAGACACACACCGGTTCAAGTAGACACACCGTTCAAGTAGACACACCGTTCCAAGTAGACACACCGTTCCAAGTAGACACACCGTTCCAAATAGACACACCGTTCAAGTAGACACACCGTTCCAAGTAGACACACCGTTCCAAGTAGACACACCGTTCCAAGTAGACACACCGTTCCAAATAGACACACCGGTCAAGTAGACACACCGTTCAAGTAGACACACCGTTCAAGTATACACACCGTTCAAGTAGACACACCGTTCCAAGTAGACACACCGTTCCAAGTAGACACACCGTTCCAAGTAGACACACCGTTCCAAGTAGACACACCGTTTCAAGTAGACACACCGTTCATGTAGACACACCGTTCCAAGTAGACACACCGTTTCAAGTAGACACACCGTTCATGTAGACACACCGTTCCAAGTAGACACACCGTTTCAAGTAGACACACCGTTCATGTAGACACACCGTTCCAAGTAGACACACCGTTTCAAGTAGACACACCGTTCCAACACCGTTCCAAGTAGACACACCGTTTCAAGTAGACACACCGTTCAAGTAGACACACACACCGGTTCCTCGTCTTGTAGCTCCGAGGCGTCGTCCCGCTGCACCCCCGCACCCCCCAGCGCTCATCCGTTTTTAACCATTTCAGGTGTGGAATGCTTGGAACATAACGACCTGAAGAGGACCTCAGGCTCTGTGCACCACCATGCCTGACGAGCATATGGGGATAATAATAATAAAGCTTATTTATATACAAACAGAATTTATTTATACTATTTATACCGAAGAGCCGCTCTGTATATCTAGTTTTATTACTTTTTCTACTAATTGATTGAAAGAGAGACAGTATTTGCATGCTACTGTAAATAATTTGTTCCTCTTCTGAAGACGTCGTGTCATCTTGGTTTTTCACATCATGTGGCGGCGTTTTCCTGCCGCCATCGTCTGTGCACCAAAACATTTGCCTTCAGGTGACATAACTGGATTTCTATTCCATTCTTATTGTGAAATACATTTTTAAACAGGAATTATAATCTTGTTTTTTTTGTTTACATTCCCATTATAGTCCGCCTGGTCTCCTTCTCTTCTTAGAGCTGCGTTGTCCATGTTAATTGCTTAGTGTGTCTTCATTTAGCTGACAGAAGGATATACTTGAATAAAATTAATTGCACATCAATGTTTGTTTGTTTTGGTTTTTTTCTCCTCAAAGAGGTCAAATTATAATAATAATAATAATAATAATAATACATTCAATTCATATAGCGCTTTTCTAAGTACCCATAAAGCACAATAAAATAATTTAATAAATTCAGAATAGAGTGAAACAAATAGAGTGAAGAAATATCAACAATAAAACCTAGATGATTTAAAACAAAGCGAGTCTTGAGATGGAGGGAGGTCATCTTTTCAGCATGGCCTTCTAAATCCCTTGTAGAGAGTATCTGCTTAGTTTTAATGTGATTTTAATATATGCTTTAAATTGTTTGATTTGATTTTTATGCAAATTGTTCTGCACTTGATCAACTGCTGTTGTATAAAATGTGCTATAAAAATAAAATTTACTTGACTTGAAGGTGAGATTGGGGAGGCGGGTCTTGAGGGGGCAGGTCTTGAGGGCTTGACGGAGGGGAGGGTGGTTGAACCCAAACAGGTCACCTGTGTGTTTTTGTGTAAGTTGTAGGCCTGGTTGAAAACGGGCTTTGGAGACTTTGTGACCAGATCACATGATAGTACAGGAACAATTGGGCAAATCATCACATTCTTTGACATTGCGTGATGATCAGTTAGCCTGCCTTTGTTCACAGTTGGTTTTGCAACCAGTTTTTTGTGCTCTATTTACATTTGCACCTCTTTTTTTTTTTTCAGGAATGCCCTATCACATTCTTTGTTTGTGTTACACACACATCAGATAACTACTAATTTCATTTAAATGCGCAGTTCCATACAAGAAAAGTATTTCATAATCAAATCTCAATTTACACATTCCATGAGCGAAAAGGAGCAGTGAGAAGAAAATTGTAAATCAAATCAAATTGATTTGTAAGGCCCGACAACACACATTAATGTCCCCATGGGCAGGGCTGGACACGTCTTCTTTAAACAAGTGAAGAAGAAACATCACAATAAATCAAGAACAAAACAAAAACACCATGAAATCCAAAATAAAATGTAAAATAAATAAATGAATGCAACACTCTCAGACATACCCCACGCGAAGGTAAGGAAAAACTCACTAAAAACCTAGCAATAGGGAAAAAGCACCACAGGCAATGTGGAGGAGAGAAACTTAGAAGGGCCGTTCAAGGGATCTCCCTTAGATGTCGGTGATAGTAGTGTTGCAATAAAAACAGGTGAAACAGTTGGTAAGCATTTACATATACGTGTAATGAAACACAAATAAGTACATGCCATAGCAACTGGAGTACATAAGAACATTTTGAAAGATTGAAAATAGAGCTGATGACGGATCCATTTGAGGCGTAGAGAGGATGTAAAACAATAAATAAACAATAGAAATAGATGGTCTGTCAATTACACATACAATCAATACTTACAATGACGTGAGGGGAAAAAGTTAAGAAATATATACAAGTACAATAACAATCTCAACTAAGCCAATTAGGGAAAGGGATATCGGTATGTAGTTATTGATGGATAAATGGCAAAGTACTGTGTATTCTCTGGTCTGCATCCAGACCAGATCGTGTGTATTGAGCTGTACTGTATTGTACCCATTCTGCAATCTGTTAATAAAGTTTTCAATCAATCAATCAATACTGTGGTTCAGTAACTGCGTCCCACTCGCCTGATATCTTTTTCTAACGGAGTTGTGTTTCTGCGGTCGGTTTGCGAGATCTGATTGGCCCGCAGTTGCACTTCCGCGTTCGGTTGCACGATTTGGTTAAGGTTAGGGTAACAGGGTTAGGGTTAGTTGGTTATGGTTAGGGTTAGTTGGTTAAGGTTAGGTTTAAGATTAGGGTAACTATAGATATCTATGAGGGTAACAGCCTGCTGGCGCGATTGTTAGAAGTAACGCGATTGGTGCTGAGATAAACATCAGTGGCCAATCAGATCGCGGAAACACAACTCCGTTAGCATACGAATAGACGCGCACATTCCAAAACGACTAGCCCCAAAGAAAGCAGTCGAACCCAATTGGGCGTTGTTCTATTTTAATCCTTCCTTTCACGATTACTGATTGGCGATGTAAACGTCAATCGCGCTAAGAAACCATGACAACCCCTCGAAACGTCCGTGTTCTGCAAGGCCATTGGTTTACTGACGCGCCCGTCACTCATAAACGGACACAATTGATTCCGCCCTTCCTTCAAACGCGCGTCTGTCGTTCGAGAGCAGTCTCTACTTTTCGTAGCTCCATTTCTGCAGACCCCTCTCTGATTGGTTGAGCCCATTTCTGCAGACCCCTCTCTGATTGGCCGAGCGTGCGCATGCGCATGAGCCGCGACAAGCTCCTCTAGCTTCGAAACTCCGTTAAGCTCCAGAGAGAGAGGCTGAAAACCCACAGTTCTTGGCCGACGGATGGGAGCCGAATCCCGGATCCGAGTTTTCTGATGAATACCCTAAAACATGGAGGTCGCGAACGCAATTTATACGCATGGAAGTATTGATTACGCCATAACGAATCATTAAAAAAATATACCGTTAACTGGAATATGTTGTGTGTGCCTTTACACATATGTTGGATTATGTAATTGGTTTGTCATTAAAAACCAATAATAATCGCTCGCATTGCCGGCTTCGCTGACCAGAGCTCTCTCAGATTCAAAGTTTTAATTGCAGCCTGGAACATACATGTTTCGGAACCAATGTGTAACTAGACAGTTACAATATAACATTTATATTAATTAACCCAGTTAATGCCTTAAGAGTAAGAGTCTGGTGGTCAATGTCACCTCGGATTGCTACGGAAATGTTGTGTCTTACTAATAATAACTAATTCCTTGGTCAATAGAAGTCTCTGTGATACTTTCTGAATATGATTTGGGAACATCAAATGGGCAGGGTTATAATAGAAGAAAGACAGTGTAAACAATATAATTAACTCTGAATAAAATAATGAGGAAAAATAAACAGGATACACAACAAGGTGCATGAGATGAGGTTATATGTAGAACATGGTACAGTTACAGTAAAGCAGACCCGGCGCCATGGGCGGGCATTAGGGGGCCGGGCCCGCCCACTGAGTCAGCTGTGCCCACTGCCCACCCTGGTAAAAAAAAAATAAAAATAAAAAAAACTTTTTTTTTCTTTTTCTTTTTTTCAATCAAAGTCAACTATCCAAATCCTTAGTCGGGGACAGCCCTAGTGGGCACTGATGTCAACAACAACACTACTGAAGCTAGCACGGCAATGTGTGAGAATTCGTTTTCTACCCTCAAGAACGTCTTTACAGAACATCGCCTTAGTATGCTTCATCGACGCAAGGCCAATTTAATTCAGTTGGCATTTGAGAAGGACTTAACAAAAAAGTTCAGGAATGAGTGGAGAGGGGCAGTGTTTTAAGAAGATTTCACTCTGTCCCCAAACGCCGCTTGCCGCTCTACTAATGATGGTGAGTAGCCTGTGGAGGAATGTTGTTTGCTTTTTTATGCACCTTATTTTTGTCAGTTCAGTTTGTCAGTGAATTCAGAAGTGTTGAATAAATGGAGACTTTTCAAAGATATAGAATAGAATAGAAATGTATTATCCTGAGGGAAATTTTACACTGCAAATCACTCAACATTAAACATTTAGACAGAACAAGTCACGAATAAGAATAACAAAACAAATGGCCTAAGAATAGAATAAAATTAAACAGAATAAAAATAGAATAAAAGATACAGTAAATAAATACAGTAAAAATATACTGAAGTCTACAGTAGGTGTAATATTGCACAGTGCTGTTTAAAAAGTAAGAGTCCAGGAAGATGGTAACGGTCACTCTGTGCTCAGTGATGCAGTGTAAAGTCTGATGGCTGTCGGAATGAAGGACTTCCTGTGCTGTTCAGTGCTGCATTTAGGTAGTGTGAGCCTATAACATGCTCCTCCTGTCAGCCAAGTCTGTGTATAGTGGGTGGGAGGGGTTTCCCCTGATGGCCTGGAGCTTAGCAAGGTTCCTCCTCTCCGCCACCCTCGCTAGAGTCCAGCTCCACCCCAACCACGCTGCTGGCCTTCCTGACCAGCTTATCCAGCCTGTTTGTGTCCCCTGCTCTCAGTCCGCTGCCCCAGCAGGTCTGTTATATATATCCGTTCAGTCTGTTTTTGTATAAGTGAATGTTCTTAAGGTAGAGAGAAATTAGATTTTTCAATTGCCTCTCTGCTGTTTAGTTCAGCACCGTGGGCAGCGCCAAGCAAGCCACAGCGCCGTTGTCCCAGCTGAAACGTATAAAAGGGAACCTGTGTTGAAAAACCATTGTGCCCCCCTGAGAACATTTTATGCCCCCCCACTAATTTGTTTCTGCAGCCTGGTCTGAGTAAGTGGGGAGTGCGTCATGGTATGTACGAAATAACATAACGTGTTATAATAATATAATGTTACAATGTACAGTTTCTGACAGCTGGCTGTGTTGTGAAATGTGCATAACGTTATGAATAAACCGCGAAGTCACGCGCAATAACGTTATACGCGAATCTGGTAGTACATTTCTTTTTATCTTCTTGATATGATAACGTTACATCTGCCTTATACCGCGTGACGAGCTAAACCAATCAGAGAGGGGCTTCGCTCAACCAATCAGAGAGGGGTCTGCAGAAATGGAGCTCAACCAATCAGAGAGGGGTCTGCAGAAATGGAGCTACGAAAAGTAGAGACGCAGACGCGCCTGTCAGGCCTCAACTTCCGGTTCCTCAGTCGAGCGTCATTGCAAAACAAATCGCTTCCATTCACACGAGTGGTGCAAGAGGAGGACACCACGACGCAGTCAAGCTCTTCCAACAGACAGGAGATTCTGTTCTATAAAGAGTGAGTGTCATTGTTTGTTTACTCAGTTAAACGCTAATGTGTTATGATTAACATGTAAGTACAGGAGTAGAGGATACGTAGACTTCTTGAACTCCTGTCGCTAGCAAGCATTCCATTACATAATAACACTGACTGACTGACTGACTGACTGGTGGTTTAGCTAGCAGTATATTCAACTCTACTTATCAGTTTGTTTAGCTGGTTCCCAGCAAATGCCCCTGTAACTAACTAACTAACTGACTGACTATTAGATTATCCACAATTTAAATAATGATGTCAGGTGACACGCGTTGTATAGGTTAGTGGGTCAAACATGGACAGATCGCCAATCACATTCAAGGTTAAACCTCCAATGCATGGGATTAAGAAGATATACTTATTTAACACGAATGTCTTGAGTTTTCATAATGCAATCCTCTTGAAATCGTAATTTTCGTAAAGTTAACTCGTTAGGAAACGTTAGGCCTACAGTTTAAGTTTCTGGAGCGTGGTGGGCGTGTCAATCTGTGTGCTTCTCTCTTGATCATGATATAAGTTGATATGATTTACAATGATGTCGAGTATACAATACATAATATATTTTTATTAGATTCAAATGTATTGTCATTATACAGCACAAGTACAGACAGTACAACGAAAATAAGTTTGGTATCTAACCAGAGTGCAAATGTAACAGTAAAGTGCAATAGCAACATGTACAGGTGATTAAACTGGGTATAAAATATATAAATTAGTACTACTGACTGAGTAATAGTGCTAATCAGATGTAGTATTATGTGCAGGGATACTATGGTATAGTATGTCATACTGGCCAATGGTATAATAAATACATGATAGAGTTTGTACAATCAATAAAAACAATTGCAGATTATGGTGGAATGGTTGGTGATTAAGGATTTAAATGTAAATAATATAATTAATTTATGATGTAAGAGTTGGCCCTTGACTACATCAGGTTTCCTCTTGCACAGACAGACACACACAGACACAGTGGGGCGACAGTGGCTCAGGAGGTAGAGCGGTCGTCTGGTAATCGGAAGGTTTCCGGTTCAATTCATGCTCCTCCCAGGCAGCATGTCGAGCAAGACACTTAACCCCCAACTGCTCCCGATGAGCAGGTTGGCACCTTGCCACCGGCTGTGTGTGTATGAGTGATTGTGAGGAACAAAATAAAGCGCTTTGGATAAAAGCTGTTATATAAATGCACTGTTTACATTTTATTCACACAGACACGCAGGTTTCTGTCCGTCTGTTGGTGTGTCTCTGAAGTGTTCCTAACCACGTGTCTCTGTTGGTGTGTCTCTGAAGTGTTCCTAACCACCGTGTCTCTGTTGGTGTGTCTCTGAAGTGTTCCTAACCACGTGTCTCTGTTGGTGTGTCTCTGAAGTGTTCCTAACCACGTGTCTCTGTTGGTGTGTCTCTGAAGTGTTCCTAACCACGTTGTTGTGTATGTGAATCACAACAGTGTTCACCGGGCCTTTAAGATGGCACGGTAATGTTGCGACACTGCTGTAATATACCGTAAAGTGTTGTGGTAACGGGAGATGGTGTGTGTGTGTTGTGCACTGTTGGAGCGGATCAAATAAACGGTCAAACGTTAAGTCGCAGTCCGGTGCGTTATTTCAATACATAATATTGGCGACGAGGATGGGATCATGGATTCCCTACTTGCACCTCTCTCTCCGTTCCTCACCCTGCCTGGCGAGCCACCGGTTCCGTGGATTCACTGGCTGGAAGCGTTTAATACGTTCATAATAGCCGTCGGTCTCGCCGATGCTAACGCTGCTCGGAAGAATGCCCTGCTCATTCACAACCTAGGAGCCGAGGGACAACGGATCTTTAGGACTCTCGGAGCTGCACCGAGTTATGCGGACTGTGTCACACTGCTGTCGGGACATTTTGCTGCTCCACAAAACGTCATGCTCCGGAGGATCGTCTTCCGTCAGCGACGTCAGCAAGTGGGTGAGTCGATCCACCACTATGTAGCTGACCTACGGGGCCTGGCTAGCCTCTGTAAATTTGGAGTGCTGGAAGATGAACTGATACGGGATCAGCTAGCTGAACATACTAGTAACAACCCAAAGCTCAGAGATAAGCTATTAATGATGCCAGATGAATTGACATTGACAAAGGCTGTTAATATTGTTTTCCATCTCGAGTCAGCAGCAGGTTTGGCATCACAGCTAGCACCCTCCAGCAATGTTTTTCCCAAACCTCTGATGTTGACTCAAACAGTGGCGCCGTCCGAGGAGTTTCCCGAACCGGTTTTCCCGGAGGACAGCCTGGAGGTAAATTTCGCTGCACGCCGGGGTACGACCGCGTCAACAGCAGGCCGGGCCGTGTGTGGAAATTGTGGCTCCTCATCACACCCCAGCCGGGCTCCAGTTTGCCCTGCCAGGGGACAGGTGTCAACGCTGTGGCAGGCAGAACCATTTTGCCCGGGTCTGCCGCTCTGGTCCCGGCGCTGATAGCACGCCGCCACGCTCGCCACGTCCACCTACGCCGACAACCATCCATTCAGTGGACGCCACCTCTCGTGCATTTAAATGGTGCACGGTGGAACTGGACGGGGTGGTTCTCCCACTCCTGTTGGATACGGGGGCCTCCAAGTCACTTTTGAACATTTCCACGGTTCGACGACTCTTCCCGTGCCGGACGCTCACCGCCAACGCAGAGGACCTGTATGGGTATGGACACTCTAAGATAGGAATGGCAGGCACAATCACCTTCACTGTGTGCTACGGGACCAAGGCCCTTCCCTCATTCACTTTCCAAGTGTCTCATCAGGGAGCCAACCTCATGGGCTACGATTTGTTTTGTGGGCTCAGGTTCTCCCTCGTGGACAATACAGGGGCTGACATTCTGTCTGTGGGTTCGCCCTGGCACCAGCGCTGGCCTGCTCTGTTTAGTGGGTTGGGCTGCCTCACTGCGTTTCACCACCAGCCTCGAGGTGCGTTCGGTGATCCAGCCGCTGCGCCGCCTGCCCCTCGCCCTACGCGACGATGTCACCGCCGAGCTGCAGAAGCTTTTGGATGCGGGCATCATCGAGCGCGTCGACGCTTCGCCATGGTTTTCCACCCTGGTGGTGGTAAAAAAAAATTAGGGAGACTGCGTCCATGCGTCGACCTCAGGCAGGTGAACAAGGCGGTGATTCCGGATAAGTACCCGCTGCCCACAGTGGAGGAACTGGCGGCACAGTTTTACGGCTCCTCAGTTTTCACCACCCGTCCAGTCCAGTCCAGGGAGGGTTCAGAGCTGGACATTGAGGACTGCGTTTTGCCAGATGAGCCGCAGCGGGGCCCGCCATTGCCAGTCGAGCCCCAGGTTCACCGGGACGCACGGCCAGTCCGCTTCCGGAATAGACCGGCCTACTTGAGAGACTATGTTACTTGAGAGATAGACTATTTATGTTACAGATTATTTATTCATTGACCGTTTTAGTCAGAGCATAGTCTGTTGCGTGGCAGAATAATCCACAAGACTATGTCGGTGACTGGCAGTCTACCCGGTTCACCTAGGTAGGCTGCAGGGACTGTTAATATGAATTAGATATGAATTAAACTGTATGGGGATGTTCTTCGGGGTTCCCTGTGGGGGGGGGGGGGGAATATGTTGTGTATGTGAATCACAACGGTGTTCACCGGGCCTTTAAGATGGCACGGTAATTATGGATGCACGAATATTGATTTTTTGACACCGATACCGATAACTTTATGCTCAAGCCGATAACCGATATCGATAACCGATATTTATTGTGTTATTTTTTTTTAAATGTATATACTGTATATATTTTTTTGATCAATTTTTTTTTTTTTTTTTTTTTTTGTAGTAGTAATTATAAGCTCCGACGTCATCGGTACTGCTATCGGTACTCGAGAAATTATGGAGTTTTTTTTTGAGGAATTTAAACTAAATCGCAAACTAATCTTGTTGGCCGTTTTCTATATCTCTCCTGCCTCGGTGTCTCTGCCTGCGCGAGGAGCGGGCTGTGCTCACACACACACACACTCACTCACACACACACACACACACTCACTCACTCACACACACACACGGGTGCTGCCGAGTACAGACAGCTCTGCTCTCATCATGGCAGACAGAACGAAACGTTCAAAAGTCTGGGTCTATTTTACTAAAGTCGATGCTGACAACGCTTGTTGCCACAAGTGCAACAAGACATTTGCCAGTAATGTATAAGCGCTGGTACTTGTCAATGTGGCTGGCGGGGAACTAACGTTATTAGCCTGAGCTCCGAGTAGAATAATGGCCGACAATCCGGAGGTAAATAAACGAACGAGAGCTTCTGATTGGTGGTAAGAAGAAGAGGTGGGTGCAAGCGGTGGGACGTAATTGGCAGATCGACTGTCTGCCTCCGAATGTAACGTGACTACGTCACAGCCAAGAAATGGAGCGCTGGATTTGTGAAAAACTCCCTGTTCCTAAACCACACGCTGTCAGTCGTACCACAGTACTGGCAAAACGGGAGGAGGCTATAATAAAAACAAGCGCCCTTCATCCAAATCCACCCACACCGGATTTCTTTTAACCAAAAAATGTATTATATTATCGGAGCTATCAATAACGTTATCGGGATGACGTCATAATTGCTGATATCGGCCCGATAATTATCGTGCATCCCTAACGGTAATGTTGCGACACTGCTGTAATATACCGTAAAGTGTTGTGGTAACGGGAGATGATGTGTGTGTGTTGTGCACTGGTGGAGCGGATCAAATAAACGGTCAAACGTTAAGTCGCAGTCCGGTGCGTTATTTCAATACATAATACACGTGTCTCTGTTGGTGTGTCTCTGAAGTGTTGTTAACCACTGTGTCTCTGTTGGTGTGTCTCTGTTGGTGTGTCTGTTGGATTGTCTCTGAAGTGTTCCTAACCACGTGTCTCTGTTGGTGTGTCTCTGAAGTGTTCCTAACCACTGTGTCTCTGTTGGTGTGTCTCTGAAGTGTTCCTAACCACCCTGTCTCTGTTGGCGTGTCTCTGTTGGTGTGTCTCTGAAGTGTTCCTAACCACGTGTCTCTGTTGGTGTGTCTCTGAAGTGTTCCTAACCACGTGTCTCTGAAGTGTTCCTAACCACGTGTCTCTGTTGGTGTGTCTCTGTTGGTGTGTCTCTGAAGTGTTCCTAACCACGTGTCTCTGTTGGTGTGTCTCTGAAGTGTTCCTAACCACGTGTCTCTGTTGGTGTGTCTCTGAAGTGTTCCTAACCACGTGTCTCTGTTGGTGTGTCTCTGAAGTGTTCCTAACCACGTGTCCCTGGTGTCTCCGTAGTGATGCTGTCGGAGGCGCTGCAGGTGCTGCGGGGGGCCAGCAAGGTGGGCTCTGCCCTGGTCACCACGCAGGGGGAGCAGTTCAGACTCATGGCCTGTAACTCCACGCTGGCGGCAGGAGTCCAGGCTGCCCAGAGTGTGGTGGAGGGACTGGTGGGCACCTTCATGGGAGGCAGTGCTACGGTGAGCGTTAAGACACACACACACATGTATATATATATTATTGTTTCTCCTAACTGAAACCCACTCGTATTCATATCCTATTAATTTCCGCCGTCGACTAAAAACACACTTCTTCAAACAATATCTGAAGTAAAAAAACATCTACTAACCTTTGCACTGTCTTTTACTATTATGCACTTTGCTACTAAGTAGGGCTTAGGAATTCGAAGCTTCGGGGCCGATATTCGATTTTAATTCGAAGCTTCGAGATAAAAAAAAAAAAAAATTATGTTGTGTGACTTGTACAGCACTTTGTTCAACTTTGTCAGTGCTGTAAAGTTTAAACCTTTTAAAATCTTAGACAAGCAAAACACTTTGCTTTCATGAAATATTGTAAGCCGTCATTTGAGGATTTATAAAAGCAGCACAATGAACACAAATCTTGTCAGTGCCGAGTCCGACCTCATCTTAAATAACAAACAGCATTGCTTGTTGTAGTTAACAAAGAGAGGCAGAGTTGATTTTGCACAAAAGAAAATAAAAAATAAAAATCATATTCGAATCCCATGCCCATTGAACGAAGCTTCGAAGTATTTAAGACAGCCCTACTACTACGTGAACTAGTAAAAAAAAATGTGGTATACGATTCCAGCCCTACAAACTAATCATTACAATCACTCACAAATGTATTCTCATTTCTCCAGCAGCAGCTTTGAGACTTGACCCCCCCCCCCCCCCCCCCCCAACAGGACATTGAAGCTTGCTTTCTTTGTCAACCAGCAGTCATTGTGGCTGGTAGATTGAGTAGCCAGCCACGATTTAGCGTTTGAGTGCTGTAACTGAGGGGTACAATTCCCTGACTGTATTACTAGATATGATACTTACTACCACTACCTTTGTACTTAATATTCGGCCACCCAGTACACGGCATAAATATATTATCATGAACACTCTCACGTAGATGAAACGGATCCAACACAAATGTACGAATTAGAAACAGGTCTTTATTTCCTACACCGCGATGGTGTGTAGAATAAGCACTTAATCACTTAATTACATTTATGAATTGAAATAGTATGCACTTTTATGGCAAGGAGTATTCGTCGGTATATCAATAGATAATGTCCAATCTCTGAAGGCGCAGGTGGTAAATATACGACCTGGAATAGTTAAGGAATAACAGCAATGATACTTTAATGATTATAGGCTGGATACACTAGAGGGGGTTAATCCGGTCGCTTGTAAGCCGACAGGAGTAGGAGGGGGGGGGGGTAGAATCCAGCTGCCTCGTCCGGCCAAGGGTATCCCAGGTGAACCCACTGTAGTGCCGTTCAATGCGCCGGCGATCCTTGGACCACAGATGAAAGCAGGTGGACTCTTTGTGGGCCGGCTCTCTCCGGTCCACGGGGGAGAGATGTGGAGAGACCTCGTCTTGCAGAGCGTCTCCTCACCTTGCGTCCTCTCCAGGGGGGGGGGTTCCAACACACGGTAGTGTCGGGGGTCTTTATCCATAGAATAATCAAAGTATCCAAAGCATAATCCATGCCTGGGAAGGCGGGCTGTCGTCGGTAGAATAATCCGGTATACAGGTCCACTCGCTCGTCGGCTCTGGGGCTCCTCGGGTGCAGCTTCACATAGGGTCAACCACCCTGGGTGAGCAGCCAGTTCTCTGCCCGAAACGATGGGGTACTGACTACGGTAGTATTCTCACCGCACGAAGCACTATATATTAACAGACTATTATTAGCTTAATAGACTACGTCCAACTCGACGATATAGTGCCAAATATGACTATTCAAATATTAATATACACGATGTCTCAATACCGATGGTAGGCCGAACTTGGCCTTACTCCCACACGTGGCATCGCGGGGAGGCTTTACGTCTGTGACTCTATTGGAGGGTAAGAAACTGGACTGAAAAGAAAGTCCTACTTTAGTAGCGCAGTATATATACGCACTATGAACAAATAGTCCCATTAGTGGTGCGGTAGCCAAATTCCTACGCGGAACTAGGACTTGTTCGTACATGTCGAGCGGTACGTTTGAACTGGGTCTGAGGGGTATGGCAGCCTGGCACCAAGGTCTCGACCAATAGTAGAATGGAGACTATTATGGGATGTTCAGTAGGCTAGAATGGATATTCAATGCATATTGTACAAGGAATATACAAGGGATATCAGGGAATATTAGAGAATATACAAATACAATTAAATATATATATATAAATAAATATATATATTCGGTTTAATCTGGCCCTTCACAACAAGTGCCAACGCTCTATTCAATGAGAGAGCGAGCACATTTGTGAACGCATAAACTATATCTTAAATTATACCCATAAACTATATCTTAAATTATGGCTATGTGTCTAATACGCCTGTCGCTTATCAATGACTTGCTTCCAGTCAACATTGTCGAAACGGATTGTTTTTTAATCGGTACATTTCCGTAGGGCTGGGCGATATGGCCAAAAATGATATTGCGATAACAATATCGATAACAATATGATAAAAAAAAAATCAAGTATTTTTTTTTAATATTTATTAAACAACATAAGTATGTTTATTTTGCAGCAATTCTTTGTCATTGCCGCCATCTTTAGTGTTACATCCCCTCACACTCCAGTTCTCAGGCTGCAGCTGGTTTGAAAGCGAAAGTAAACCGGCTTCTCTGCTGGCTGTGGCTCCAGGGGAGTTGAACAGTTCTGTCTCTGCCAGTTTCTTTTCTATCTCTTGGCGCTTTTTTGGTGGACAAACCACCACACTCATGACTGGAGACTAGCTCTGCTAGCACACATAGCCTACTGTGTACAGACTGTTTCAAACTGTATTTTAAATTAGAAAGCAAACAAAATAAATGGACGAGACAAATAAATCTCAATTTGGTCAGTATTGTCATTTGGACAAGCAAAGCCATTACTTTAACACTTTGGCTGCCATGGGTTAAATTCATTATCAACCGTAGGTTGCCGGCTCTATTTGTCTATAGAGAAAGTCCCCTTCTTTGCAGGGCTATAACTTTTTAAATTCTATTGCTACATTGCCATTATTAGGGCCCATTCAAAGTCCTATATGTATTGTTCATTGTGTAGCAACGTTAAACTTTTTCATTCACATATTCATAGTAAAGTATGGTCTAATGTATAAGTATGTTTTCATCTCTTTCTGCAGCTTAAATACATTATATTGATGATGCAATACAGTTTTATGGCAATCAGCGCGATATAAAAAATTCCAACTAGACGTACTTCTAGAAGTTACTACACGTCATCTGATGTTGACCGGATGGGCTAGGGGGCGTTTATAATTCCGTGGGCAGCGTTATACCAATCATCTAATGTGGGTCAAATGTTGATAATAGCAGTTAGTATCGAAGACGGTAACTTTACACGCTAAAACTCACCCCAGTCTCCGCCCGCCGTTGGGCGATCATCGTAGAGTAGAAATTTTATCATTATGGGATGTAGATTTACCCGGTCCATCTCCAGCTTGTATAATGGTATATACGTCCAAATCATGTTGTTTATCGAGTTATTGGCAATCGATCGCTATGTAGTGTGTCGAGATCGAGTCCCGGGACCTATTAGCGAGTGCCCGGAAGTAATACGGCCGTCCAGCACAACCTCTACGGCACTTCCTGTTAAGCGATTGCGCCGATCGGCCACCAGATGGCGCTCCTGAACCGCCAGAGAGCTCAGTGGGTCCTCCTGGTGGATCTCAGGCCAGCGGAGGGGACATATGAATCCGATCCCAGATTTTTGAAATATTGATATTAAAGACGCTGTAAGGCGTCTTCGGCAACTTGAGCATGGCCGGGAATGACGTGTTTAGGCGTTTCCCGGCACCCAAAGTGTTAAGTTGCAGGCAAGAAAGACAAGTCTGTCCACTGTCTCTGGTTTTAAAACTGCCCTGTTGCAGGTAAAAAAAAAAAAAAAAACAATGTTCTTTTTCCGATACCCCCCCCCCCCCGATATCAATTATTAAAATATATCGCGATAATTATCGTTATCGTTATATCGCCCAGCCCTACATTTCCGTTTTATACCATTTTGAAAAACGTGATTCTTTACTGGAATACACAAAAAACGTTGTAATTTTTCGGCCTATTTATGAATAGTTTTCAAATAAACGCTAGATTATCGATAGTATACTTATGCACGCTAGAGAAGCGGGCTGAAAAATCTATTATCTTATTTCCTGATCAGCACACATACATACACATACGGGACACGTTGATATATCTGTGAAAAAAGCTCTGATTATCCCAAGACTGGTAAAATAGATTCCTTACCTCAGATCAGATGTTCTCCAAAAAGATTATTCCAATTCCTGATCGCCATTCCAAATATCGCGTTTATTGATCCTACGCTGGCTGGGTACTGGAAACACATATTCCACGCTGTTCTGAGGGTCGGCGAAGACGGCAATCGGCTCGGATTACATGCCTGACAAGTAAAATCTGGATTCCGGACTTTCTTTTCCCCATGCGTTCATTCAGTCCAATCCAAAGGTTGCATTACCATCCGGGAGACGATAGGGGGCGGTATTTTCCCTGTTCGAGCTCAGAAAGAGTCCCAGTGGTAACGTGAGGCTAGATTGATGAAAAATGAATGGAAATCGCTAGGGATGCCCCGATCGACCGGTCAGCGATCGGTATCGGTCGATATTCAGTATAAATATGAGATCGGTGAATTCCGATAATGCTTTATTTTCGCAGATCGTGAAAACCGATTGAAAAACATGATCCAATTCTTAGCGGAGATCTCACTCGCTGACTTCTCTCTCAGACACACAGAGCTGCAGCGCACTGCCCCTCCTCCTCCTCCTGCCCCTCCCGCACCCGTGTCAACAAATGCTCCGGCAATAGTCTGCTCTAGTGCATGGACCTCTGTGAGCTAACGTTAGCTACCTAGCTATCGTTACTGTTTAAACAAAATTACCCAGTCAACTATTCACTTTTAGTTTAATACATGAGGCATTGTCTAACGGTATCTAGCCGGCTAGCTACTGATAGCTCCTGATATCAACAAATGCTCCAGCAATAGTCTAGTAGTGCATGATACCTCCGTTAGCTCACGTTAGCTCACTGTTCAAAACGAAATGTCCCATTAAACTAAATAGTTCACTGAGGCGTTGTCTTAACGTTATCTAGCCGGCTAGCAGTAGCTACAGATAGCTCCTGATATCAATGTCTTATAACATTGATTCGATGCGTATTCGAGCCCCTGGCTTGCATCGCAGTGAGGGAGTAGGGTATATCTGCAGAGCCGCAGCCGCAGATATACCCTGCTTAGGGCATGCTGAATGTGATTTGACCAAAGCAGAGTATACACACAGACAGTGGAGATAGCGAGCATTTTGACTTGTTGTCTCGCAGATAATACAACTACTACAAGTATAATTATATAATATATATATTTTATTAAAAAAAAGTATATATATATTTTTTTTTTTATAAAACCAAAAACTATCGGTATCGGCCGATATGGCTCATAGACGATCGGTGATCGGTATCGGTGGCAAAAAACGTGATCGGGGCATCCCTAGAAATCGCTAATAAAAAAAATAACGATTAAATTACGAGATTTCTCGTCGTTGGCACTCAACGATTGGCATGAACTAAGGAGAATTCTCGTCGTTAACAGCCAAATTAGACTTTAGAATGAAAAGACTGTGGGAAGACAAGCTTGCTGCTTGAGATAGTAGCCAGTAGAAATGTCCACATGTCCACAACCAAAATAAACATGTATACATGGGAGGTCAAACATTCTTCTGTCACCGAAAATACTATTCTTTTAAAATCTGTATTTTAAATATTTATTTAAATAGCATATTACACCTCTGTGAGATGTTCTACAATATAAAAAAAAAAAAAAAAAAACATTAGTTACAGCATCATTTTGTTACAGCAACTTCCTGTAATCACTTGACTGGCTATAATCCGTTATAATAGATTATGGAAAACAGCCTTTTGAGCCTCAGAGAGGATTGGAAATGGCAGAGAGAACGCTGGCGCCACTTTGGCTGCATTGAATTCCTATTGGGTAACAGCGCTTTTGATTTAAAAACTCAAAAGTCCCAAACAGAAAGAATAATCTGAGTCATTGGATTCTCACTTTGGAAAACCTCACTGTTGCCTCCCATTTTAAGGGGAGTAGCCATTTGAATGAAAAACGCAGATGCCATTTTGACAGGCATTTCTCCAACAAATCATCAACCGACAAACACCATGGTGTGGCACAGGGGTCGGCTACAGTTTGAGTGGCTGTTTGTTCTACCAGTTGAACGTTTTTTTGGGAAGTGGCCCGAAGACGTAAGGAGCCGGAACGGAGCTCCCGTTTGATGACATCACGGCAGAACGTCTGACCTCCCTACTCTCTCTCTCTCTGTCTGCAGCAGCAGTCTGTGAAGGAGGACGTGTTCCCCGACGCCGAGGGCTGGGAGGAGATGGACCCTGACGAGGCTGCCCAGTGGGGCCAAAACTTCCCCCCAGGATTTGGTAGGGCTGAGGCGTCAGCAGCAGGTAACGCTGCTCCTCCAAATTATAACTCAGGGCTCCAGGGTGCGACTGTTTTGGTCGCGTTTTGCGACCAAATCTCAGTGCCGTGCGACTGGATGTTTTCCCTTGTCGCACTGGTGCTCCCAGCTCCCAGCAGGTCTGTCTGTCTGTGTGTGTGTGTGTATCGATTCTTTCCGCGTGGCCATGTGCGTTCTAAAAAGAAAAATCTCTGCCTTTGATTGGCTATAACATGTGCATTATGCAAAGACCAGCCCAGATCTGGCTCTGATCATCACCCTGCCATTATTATTCGCTGAATGACTGGATAAACAAAAAAGCCATGTGAGCATCAACTTTCCGAATTGAAACGATAAAAAAACACAGCCGCTCATACTGGTTTCATAATACAACGTTTCCTAATGGACGTTTGGATTAAACAAAGTGTATGCAGTGATGCTTTCCCAGCGGAACACAAGCTGCTTAACGTTACACAGGTATGTTATACACGTTAATTAAGCTATGTAACGTTAGACCGCAGCCCTTTAGCTAACGTTAAGATAGCAGGAGCTGTCGGCCAACAAAGCTGTTTCAACAAATGGATTCACAAAATGGATTATCATTCAAACGTTATTCAAGCCTTCCGTGACCAGTAAGTAGGTACATCTACTACTCAACCGCAGCAATGTGCGCTATGTGCTTAAACTTTGCTAGTCAAGACTCGACGGTACGCTGGGTTGAGGCGCGGGCGGAAGTGGCCATTTTTCAAAATAAAATACCAGAAAGACTATTAGTATAGGGGGGTGTAGTGGTTACTTCCTGGTCTATAGGGAGGTGTAGTGGTTACTTCCTGGTCTATATGGAGGTGTAGTGGTTACTTCCTGGTCTATAGGGAGGTGTAGTGGTTACTTCCTGGTCTATAGGGAGGTGTAGCGGTTACTTCCTGGTCTATAGGGAGGTGTAGTGGTTACTTCCTGGTCTATAGGAAAGGTGTAGTGGTTACATGATTGCTGTTTCCGGCCAGTCCATCATCTTGAAAACACAATGTATTTGCCCATTGCCCATTTCTAAATCGTCTTGTTTAAAACAAATAAAGCATCAACATTTGCATGGTGTATCTTTCTGTGCTTATTCATCCACAATCTATAGCTCAACAGGAAAATATTCTCAATTAATTGTAAAAAAAAAAAAAAAAAATCGCTGAATTTTATTTCAACCAAAAATGCTTAACAAATAATTTGTGATAGAAGGGAACTCATTTTGTGCAAAAATGGAAAGCTTTCCAAATGTTCATGAGGTAGAATTGTTACAATAGCCGATAATCCATTTTCCCAAAGATAAATCCCTATACAGGTGGACCTCGCAGGCGGTCCAAAGTGACGTCAGACTACACCTCCCTATTTAGGAGCAAATTGTTTGCATGATTAAAAACGATGGTTCGAACATCCGTTCGAAAAACCCTGGCGAATGTTCGAATCCCAAAAACAGGCTTGTGGCAGCTCTAACTGGAGCTGAGCTGAATGTGTTAAAATAGACATAAAAAGGTGAAGGATTGGACTTTGCGAGAGCTAACTGTAATACAATGTAATTTTTTACAATAATTTACATAACATCTTAAGAAATTACTAACTGACAAAAAAGGTAATGGTAAAGGTAACGCATAAAATGTATTATTGCAGCGGCAAAAGGCGCAGTGGACATTTTTGGGTGCACCTAAATTATGTGCTGGTGCACCTAAATGAAAAAGTTAGGCACACTGGTGCAACCAATGTAAAAGGTTATTCTGGAGCCCTGATAACTTGATTGTTAAAAATATAGAATTATAGAAATAATAAACATTAATTTAGTTCTACTCCGAAACTCCTATCCGACACATTGAAACTTTGCTTGTGGGAAGGATGAGGCTGTGTGACATTAGGCACATTACTGTGTGACATTAGACACATCACTGACATTAGACGACATTAGGCAGGTCACTGTGACATTAGACACATCACTCTGTGACATTAGGTACATCACTATGTGACATTAGGAAATTATCTACTACCAGAAATTGCTAGCTACACTTGTCATCCCTGTGGGCAAATACGGTGTAGTCGTTATGTAATTTATCATACCAGTGTGTCATTTATCATACCACAGTGTGTCATTTATCATAAAAGTGTCATTTATCATAGCACATTATGTAATTTATAGGGGTGTAACGGTACGTGTATTTGTCCCGCGAATTTACGGAACGGCGGGCCGTCACGTGCGGTACGCGCAGCCATACGAAGAATACGCCTCACAGCGCACACACACCAGTCGCGCATGCAGGCACTCGCGGGTTCCGTGTCCGTGTGAGAACAGCGTGCGGCACACCGAGTCCGACTTCAGAAGGCACATTTACATTGGAACAGCTGCAGGGTCATTACAATTTTACAGTTTTCTTTCATTTTCTTGTTCGCCCAATAATGTCAACCAAATGAAGCCAATGGAAAGACACTCACACGCGTCGCCAACACACACACCAACATTCTCCCCCGCCGGACTCTCAGGCAGAGCTGATCAAATAAAAAAAAGAAACTTACATACTGAGCTCCTCTCCAGTTGAACTGCTACTGTGTTTAAATCCAAATAATCCTCTGCCATTGTTGTAACATGTCATCTGTTCTCTATTCAGTCTCGTGAAGTAAAATTCTCTCTGAAACTGAAACTTAGCAAGGATAAGTTGTTAAAGGGACAGTAGGCAATTCATTTATTCAGTGGATGCCTGAACACAGAATGACACCAGTATCACTGACTACCACGGCAAGCCTATAAAAAATTATTCTATTTAATAATAATAATTATAATAATTATCATAAATATATAATGATAATTATAAATTATTATAAAAAATAAATAATAATAATAATAAAAAAATTATAAATTAAATTATAAATAATTTTTTTTCTGTTGTACCGAAATCGTACCGAACCATGACCCCAATACCGAGGTACGTACCGAACCGTGGCTTCTGTGTACCGTTACACCCCTAGTAATTCATCATACCATAGTGTAATTTATTATACCAGTGTGTCATTTATCATACCAGATTATGTCATTTATCATACCACATTATGTAATTTATCATACCAGTGTGTCATTTATCATACCACATTATGTAATTTATCATACCACATTATGTCATTTATCATACCAGTATGTCATTTATCATACCAGTGTGTCATGTATCATACCACAGTGCCACAGTCATCAGTAAGACTAGATGTGACTCCTCCCCTCTCCTCACCAGTCATGTAGATGTGACTCCTCCCGTCTCCTCACCAGTCATGTCATCAGTAAGACTAGATGTGACTCCTCCCCTCTCCTCACCACAGTCATGTCATCAGTAAGACTAGATGTGACTCCTCCCGTCTCCTCACCAGTCATGTCATCAGTAAGACTAGATGTGACTCCTCCCGTCTCCTCACCAGTCATGTCATCAGTAAGACTAGATGTGACTCCTCCCCTCTCCTCACCAGTCATGTCATCAGTAAGACTAGATGTGACTCCTCCCGTCTCCTCACCAGTCATGTCATCAGTAAGACTAGATGTGACTCCTCCCGTCTCCTCACCAGTCATGTCATCAGTAAGACTAGATGTGACTCCTCCCGTCTCCTCACCAGTCATGTCATCAGTAAGACTAGATGTGACTCCTCCCCTCTCCTCACCAGTCATGTCATCAGTAAGACTAGATGTGACTCCTCCCCTCTCCTCACCACTGGCGTGTCATCAGTAAGACTAGATGTGACTCCTCCCCTCTCTTCACCAGTCATGTCATCAGTAAGACTAGATGTGACTCCTCCCCTCTCCTCACCACAGGCGTGTCATCAGTAAGACTAGATGTGACTCCTCCCCTCTCCTCACCAGTCATGTCATCAGTAAGACTAGATGTGACTCCTCCCCTCTCCTCACCAGTCATGTCATCAGTAAGACTAGATGTGACTCCTCCCCTCTCCTCACCAGTCATGTCATCAGTAAGACTAGATGTGACTCCTCCCCTCTCCTCACCAGTCATGTCATCAGTAAGACTAGATGTGACTCCTCCCCTCTCCTCACCACAGTCATGTCATCAGTAAGACTAGATGTGACTCCTCCCCTCTCCTCACCACAGTCATGTCATAAGTAAGACTAGATGTGACTCCTCCCCTCTCCTCACCAGTCATGTCATCAGTAAGACTAGATGTGACTCCTCCCCTCTCCTCACCACAGGCGTGTCATCAGTAAGACTAGATGTGACTCCTCCCCTCTCCTCACCACAGTCATGTCATCAGTAAGACTAGATGTGACTCCTCCCCTCTCCTCACCACAGTCATGTCATCAGTAAGACTAGATGTGACTCCTCCCCTCTCCTCACCAGTCATGTCATCAGTAAGACTAGATGTGACTCCTCCCCTCTCCTCACCAGTCATGTCATCAGTAAGACTAGATGTGACTCCTCCCCTCTCCTCACCAGTCATGTCATCAGTAAGACTAGATGTGACTCCTCCCCTCTCCTCACCACAGGCGTGTCATCAGTAAGACTAGATGTGACTCCTCCCCTCTCCTCACCACAGTCATGTCATCAGTAAGACTAGATGTGACTCCTCCCCTCTCCTCACCACAGTCATGTCATCAGTAAGACTAGATGTGACTCCTCCCCTCTCCTCACCAGTCATGTCATCAGTAAGACTAGATGTGACTCCTCCCCTCTCCTCACCAGTCATGTCATCAGTAAGACTAGATGTGACTCCTCCCCTCTCCTCACCAGTCATGTCATCAGTAAGACTAGATGTGACTCCTCCCCTCTCCTCACCAGTCATGTCATCAGTAAGACTAGATGTGACTCCTCCCCTCTCCTCACCAGTCATGTCATCAGTAAGGCAGTGGTTACCTTTTCTTCTCCCCTCTCCTCACCACAGGCGTGCCTCCTGCCCCAGGGGCAGCTCCAGGAGGGGCAGGCTGGCCGGGGCAGAGTGCCCGTTTCCTCCACGTCTTCCCCGGTCGCCGGCTCCACCACCAGCAGACCAGATTCGTCCATGACACGGTGGTGGCCAGACTCTCACCGGAGGACATCAGGAAGGCCAGGGAGGCCAAGCAGGCCCTGGTCAAACCCGTCAGACAGAAGGTCAGCTGTGGCTCGTGGGATGAAACCGGACACGGGACACCTCCAGGGAAGACATTCCCCCGTGTTGCTTACAGCGCTAGCTGCTTGTAGTTGGACTGTACCAGGGCTGGGGCTGGGGCTGGGGCTGGGGCTGCTCGATTGTGGAAACAATCACCATCATGTTGGTTGATATTGAAATGCCGATTTATTAAACACGATCACTCATTGATTGGAGAACATCATATGTGTTTATTGAACTTTAACACATGTTTGGTCTCTTTGTGGCGCAGCCACGACCGTGTAACAAATCCTGCACAGTATTCCAGCTTGTTGTGTAAGAGCGACACCTCGAAACAGACGACTGGATTCGTTTTAAGTTAACTTTCTTCTTGCCCAAAGGCCGCCTTTCTGTCATCTTCTTCAAGTTACCAAAGTAACTCAACACGAGCTGGAGCTACTGCTTGGGGGATGGGGGGTGGCAGCGCTGTGAAGGAAGTGTGTGCTGAGCTTACAACACAAGACAAAATGAGAGCAACACGACATGCAGGACAATAATCTTTTTTTTATCCCGATTATCTTGTTTTCATGATCATGTGAAGATTAAATCATAATTGTAATTGAAACTCTACTAATCGCCAGCCCTGACCAGTGTTTCTGATGGCACATCACTGTGAAATTAGGCATGGCACTGTGTGACATTAGGCACATTGCTGTGTGACATTAGGCAATAGGCATGGCACTGGGACATTAGGCACATTACTGTGACATTAGGCACATTACTGTGACATTAGGCACATCACTGTGACATTAGGCATGGCACTGTGTGACATTAGGCAATAGGCATGGCACTGTGACATTAGGCACATTACTGTGACATTAGGCACATCACTGTGACATTAGGCACATCACTGTGACATTAGGCATGGCACTGTGTGACATTAGGCAATAGGCATGGCACTGGGACATTAGGCACATCACTGTGACATTAGGCATGGCACTGCGATATTAGGTACATCACTGTGTGCCATTAGGCATGGCACTGTGTGACATTAGGCACATTGCTGTGTGACATTAGGCACGGCACTGGGACATTAGGCACATCAGGCGTAAAAGAAAAAATTGTTTGGTTCCGGTTGCCGACCGACCCTGCCGATTTAGGTGCCACCCAATTTATTTTATGAGTATAAAAAATATATATTAAGGGCGGCTACGTGGTGCAGTGGGAAAGGCGCTCACCACGAATACTGGAGACGCTGGGTTCACCTGTTCGAGCCCAGCACTCCACATTGCTTTCAGTTTAGCTGGTCGTCCGCACTAATACACATTGGCAGTATTAGGGGGTGGGAAACTGATGGGTGGGGATCGGGCGTTGTGGACAGCGACTCCTACAGGTCGGTTGGTGCGCCTGCGCAGTAAAATCAGGAAGCGATGGGGGCGGCGCCCCTCCAAAGCGCAGACCCCTGACGCTGAAAGATCGCGCTGCGCAGGTGAAAAGATGCAACTGCTGTTACCTCGAGTATCGGAGGGGACTCGTGCTATGTATGACTTAGTCCACATTGCAGCCGGCTTGTGGGAGGCAAGAAACAGCGTTCGAGACAGGGGAGGGTTGAATTGGATGATACGAAATTGGGATGGGAGAAAAATAGAAAATGGGAGAAAAAGTGGATAAAAAAAAATATATATATATATATTAACCTATTCTCCGCCAATCACGTGTTAAGGTGGGTTTCTCCGCCATGCTGTGTGCCAATCACGCCGTAAGGCGTGTTTGAGATCAATATTTCATATTTTCGTCATGGTATTCATATTTCACCCACGGAGTCTTGGCTGATGCTGTCTGAGCCATCACAACTCTGCAACGCTTCAATACCGCCACCTGGTGGCCGATCGGCGAGTTGCCAAACCGGAAGTGCCCATTGGAGCTCGGTCCGTCCCCTATTTTCGTCCGGTCACTCGTTTATCGTCCCGGGGCTCAATACAGACACCGTCGATATGGATCTTTGCCATAACTCAATAATCAACATGATTTGCACGTGTATTAGTAATATACAAACCGGAAATGGATCGCATTGATCAACATCCCATAATTGGGATCTGTTTGCTCCACTCTCATCGCCCAACACTACGAGGAGACTGGGGTGAGTTTCAGCGTTTTTCTTTATCATTTTGGATACAAACTGCTCTGATCAATATATCACCCATACTACATAAATCATTTAACGTTGGTCATTGAATTATAAACGACCCCCCCCCCCCCCCTCCGTTCACCCGCAGATGATCAGTCATGACGTTTAGGACCATGTACAGTTGAATTTTTTAATATAGCATGGATCGGTATCAAAACTGCATTTGATAATCTAATATATGCATTTATGCCTATATCTCACGTTCTATGAAATACTGCAGAAAACGATAAAAACATATTTATACTCTAGACGGTATTTTAGTATGAATGTGTGAATGAAAAAGTAAAACGTTCCTACATCCTGAACGATAGATAATTGATGTTGAATGGGCCATAGTAATGTCAATTTAGCAATACAATTTAAAAAGTTATAGCCCTGCAAAGAAGGTGAACATCTCCATAGACAAATGGCGCTGGCAGAGAATGGTTTAGGATGATCAAAGTGGTGGCAGAGAATGGGTTAAATATTTTTTTTCTTCTTTTTTTTTTACACTAAAGTTTCATAAAAATCTTAGTCAAACCTTTAGTATTATGTATATTAAACATGCTGGCAGAGTACATGCATCCAAGTTGTCGTGAACATTTTAATTAAATAAAAAAATTCCCTATCCATAGTAGCCGTGGGAAAAAATAAAATAAAATAAATTCCCTTATGGCCTTAACTGACAACCAACAGGAACCAAACAATTTTTTCTTTTATGCCTCACTGTGTGACATTAGGCACGGCACTGTGTGACATTAGGCACATCACTGTGTGACATTAGGCACATCACTGTGTGACATTAGGCACATCACTGTGTGACATTAGGCACATCACTGTGTGACATTAGGCACATCACTGTGTGACATTAGGCACATCACTGTGTGACATTAGGCACATCACTGTGTGACATTAGGCACATCACTGTGTGACATTAGGCACATCACTGTGTGACATTAGGCATGGCACTGTGACATTAGGCACATTGCTGTGTGACATTAGGCACATCACTGTGTGACATTAGGCACATCACTGTGTGACATTAGGCACATCACTGTGTGACATTAGGCACATCACTGTGTGACATTAGGCACATCACTGTGTGACATTAGGCATGGCACTGTGACATTAGGCACATTGCTGTGTGACATTAGGCACATCACTGTGTGACATTAGGCATGGCACTGTGACATTAGGCACATTGCTGTGTGACATTAGGCATGGCACTGTGACATTAGGCACATTGCTGTGACATTAGGCACATCACTGTGTAACAGCCCGAGGCTACAGCTAGTTAAATGACCTTCAGCCCTGACCAGTGTGTCTGATCTCCATGTGTTGAAGCCCTGACCAGTGTGTCTGATCTCCATGTGTTGAAGCCCTGACCAGTGTGTCTGATCTCCATGTGTTGAAGCCCTGACCAGTGTGTCTTATCTCCATGTGTTGAAGGAATACCTTCATGTATCTGCAGTCACATAATGTAGAGCATACTAATGTGCACATTGCTCCTCCTGGCATGTAGTTCAAACATTGACAGGTGCTCTGCCCTTATGTCTGTGTGTTATGTAACATGTCTTACTGTATAGTTCAAGGTTGCCACCTGAGGAGCTCGCCACATGCCTAGGACCGTTTAGCCTGCGGTGTTGTTGCCCTCAGATTTGGATGTCCACTTGCATTTGAACGATGTTGGAGACATCATGTGATGTGTTCTTCCTCAGCTGAGCGACCGCGCCAGGGAGAGGAAGGTGCCCGCCACCAGAATCAGCCGGCTAGCCAACTTTGGGGGTGAGAGCAGTGTGATTTTTCACAGCTCCATAACTCGCCATCCAAATAATCATTGTACCCTGTCTGCAATCATTGTATACAATACATGTTCGTAGTTTGTTTTCCAACTATACTTGTCATATGCTACGGTCAAGAGAGCGAATATTCCCTCCTCCCTCTGCATCTCATCACATGATCTGCTGACCATCTACAACGGGGGAAATGTGATCCATTACTGTTAGAATGTTTGGCTCGCCAAGTGTGCCCCTCGGCTCTGCAGTGAATGTAGTCCAGAACCTCATTATGTAAGGGATAATGTATAGCTACGAGGTCATTGTCGCAAAATTATTGACCGACACTGCGTTCTGGAACGCAGTGAAGGTCAATTATTTTGCGACAATGACCGAGTATAGCTATACATTATCCCGCTTATTACATGGCTAACTTACTAACAATATACGTAATTCATTTTACACCATCGACAAGACGAGATCAAATGCAGACGCAGTTGTTCTGTGGCTCCTCTGTCATCGCCGGCAGCCGGCAGGTGTGTGGACTTGATTGCACTGATGTAGTGCAGCTGTGCATAATGCTAATGCTTAGCTTTCGTGACTGTGATCAAAATGCTTGATTGGTGAATTGGTCAATAGCGCTATGTTGCCCCTAACAGCGGTCATTATTGCGCGTTGCCCATGACAGTGGTGAATTATCGAGAAATAATTGACCGCTGTCAGGGGCAACCGAGCGCTATTGACCAATCACAATCAAGCATTTTGGCGAATGTTAAAACGCCATGTAATAAACGCTGATAACGTAGCTATGTGTATTGCCATATCTCCACCGGCCTCCCCTATCCTCTTCCATAGTGGTTATATCACAGCTGGACCCTGTCGAGGAGCGTGGTTGTGTTGTTTTGAGACACACTTTGATCTCCCAACGGTTGATTTAATTTTTGTATGGAAAGATATTATTTATTGTGATCTTAAAACACTTGGCTGCACTTCGGATGACACTTCCAACGTCAAATGTTTTGAGGTGGAAGGATGCTCAAGGATGCGGCTCATTAGATAAGAATCATAATAAAAATGATTTAAAAGTAGTTGGAAAATAGTTGCTGAAAACATGTGAAAAGACTGAACTATGTAGAACTGAGTAAATTGTTTGTGATAAATATTGACTTGATGACACACTAGAGCCGTCCTTAGCATAACCCCTCCCCTAATGCTATATTAAAAACTAGAGACTATTAGCATAGCCCCTCCCCTAACGCTATATAAAACCTATAGCTAATTAGCATAACCCCTCCCAAATGTTATATAAAACTAGACCTCATTAGCATAACCCCTCCCCAACACTACAAACTAGAGTGTATTAGCATAACCCCTCCTCCAACACTACAAACGAGAATTAGCATAACCCCTCCCCCAATGTTATATACAGCTAGAGCTCATTAGCATAACTCCTCCCCTAACACTAGTTTAAACATAAAGTCCATTAGCATAACTCCTCCCCTAACACTATATTAAAACTAGAGTACATTAGCATAACTCCTCCCCTAACACTATATTACAACTAGAGTGCATTAGCATAACCCCTCCCCAATGTTATATAAAACTAGACCTCATTAGCATAACCCCTCCCCAACACTATACAAACTAGAGTGTATTAGCATAACTCCTCCCCTAACGCTATATAAAAACTAGAGTGCATTGGCATAACCCCTCCCCTAACACTATAGACCACTGCACGTCCACGTTACATTGAGCTCATGGAGGAGAGAGCGGGGGGAGAAAATGTATGAATGTGGATGAGAGCCTTGACATTAAATGGTTGTAGCTGCAGCTGTGGGGGTGCTGGAGACATGATCTCCTGAATACGGAGAGGCCAGTCCCAGGTCGATCAGCACTTTCTCGGCCGAGCTATAGTCACTTTTCAGCACCTACTCCCGAACTCCACATGTGCAGATTGCCCACGGAGTCTCTCTGGATTGTCCAGAGATCTAGGTTTATCAATCTGCCCATGCAGAGTTCGGGAGTAGGTGCGGAAAAGTGACTATAGCTTGGCCGAGAAAGTGCCGATCGACCTGGGACTGGCCTCCGTATTCAGGAGACTCGGGCGTATAAAAGTATATTGGATCATGTCTCCAGCACCTCCACAACTGTAGCTACAACCACTTAATGTCAAGGCTCTCATCCACATTCATTCATTTTCAAAAACTAGAGGCATTAGCATAACCCCTCCCCTAACGCTATATTAAAACTAGAGTGCATTAGCATAACTCCTCCCCTAATGCTATATTAAAACTAGACACATTAGCATAACCCCTCCCCTAACACTATATAAAAACTAGAGGAATTAGCCTGGTTCTCCCTGAGTTTATAGTAGCTCCAAAGTGTAACATAACAAAGCTAATGCTAACCATTTCATGTGAATGGAAAGTGCTAAAACAATTAGCATCATACTGTGGGAGGTATAGTTAAATAAAAACACAGATCTGGGTGGTTTAACCTAGTTTGATAGTAAATTAGTCAAACTTTCTAACCAAGTAGGGTCCATTTGGTATATTGGGTAGTTTATTGCAAAACGTTTAAGCTAATGCTAACTGTTTCATCTATGTGAATGGAAAATGCTAACAAGATTAGCGCCATACTCCAGGAGGTATAGTTAAATAAAAACACAGTTCTGGCTGGTCTAGCCTAGTTTGCTAGTTAATCAATAGGGAGGTGTAGTCTGACGTCACTGGTTGTTCCACCCGTATAGGATTTATCATTGGGAAAATGGATTATCGGCTATTGTAATAATTCTGCCGCATAGAAATTGAAAAGCTTTCCATTTTTGCACAAAATGAGTTCCCTTCTATCACTAACATTATTGTTTAAGCATTTTTGGTTGAAATAAAATTTGCCGATTTTTTTTATGATTAATTGCGAATATTTTCATGTTGAGCTATAGCTTGTGGATGAATAAGCACAGAAAGGTACACCATGCCATTGTTAATGCTTTATTTGTTTTAAACGAGACGATTTAGAAATGGGCAATGGGGAAATGCATTGGGTTGGACAGAGGGTGGAACACGAAAAACGGCAATGACGTCACCACTACACCTCCCTATTAGTCAAGTACAATCCATTTGATAGATATGGTCGTTTATAGCAAAATGCTTTAGTGATTGAATGGAAAAATAAAATGGCACTTGAGAAAGAAAGCTGTCAAAATCAAGTGATCTGACCACACCACCACAATCCTGAGAAGATGGTCTGAGCAGCCAGATGAGCTGTTTTTGAGCTGGGTTTTACAATAGTTATCAACGTTTTTAATCATTCAGATTTTGCTGGGTGGTTAACAATTTTTTTCTGTGGTGGATAAAACTTTATTTATTTGAACTTTACCCCAACTTTAACTCATTCAGCGCCGTCCACGCATATATACGCATTTGTCCGCCAATCGAATAACGCCAACCACGTATATATACGTTATTTGATCGTTATTTCTTTTATTTGCTATTTCCATTCATAAATCATCCAGGAAGGGTGTGTCACCATATGGAATGACTCTGAGATCGCAAAAGTACAATACCGCCGCCTGGTGGTATGCAGCCGATGTTGCACTTTGTGACTGTATGTGGCTGTGTATCATTGAAATTCATCCGGGCGGAGTTTTCGAGTAGCCTGGACCCCGAGGGGTCTCCCCGATCACATTGAATCGCTTTCGGGACGCCCGATCATTATGCTATGGGGGGTTATGTCGTGGCCCAAATGGACATACGATCTAGCAGATGGCAATCAAATAATTGGAATATTCTTTTTGGAATCTCATCGGCCACAGGTAAGAGCAATTTAACGTCAATTTCAGCTTGGTTGTGCATTGTTTTCATAGCCATCGCCCTGATCAGCGTATGCTGTTGTACTAACGAATGCCGTTATTGACAATCAATAAATCAGAAACGAGCCCCCCCTCCCCCTTTCATGCATGCATGATGGAACGTAATATACCGATCATATGCATTTGAATTTTTAATTGTAGCGTGTATAGGGACGAAATGCCAATGGATTAAGTATATTATGCGTTGCAGCCTAATACTAGCCTCCCAGGAATTAGCCTAAACCGCTCTAAAACCATACTTATATTCACCACGGTATAAAACGGGAATGTATGGATGGAAAAAATATTCCTTTTTCACATCTTGAACGATAGATGCTCGATGTCAAATGAGCCATAGTATTGCATCCATAGCTATAATATTTAAATAGTTATAGCCCTGCAAACAAGGTGAGCAAATCCCACCATTTACAGCGGTGGCGGTAGCTACTACAGGATGAGGCTAATCCCCGGCGCTGAATGAGTTAAAGGTGCTATAGATCAGGGGTTCCCAAACTTTTCAGGCCGGGGCCCAGAAAATAAGGCGTCAGAGAGCCGCGGCCCAATGCACATCGTCGGGCTTTTTTTTTCTTTTTTTTTGCCATGCGACCGATTTTTTAAGCCAAATATCACTTCAATCCTATTAAGTTAGTTCAAGTTAGTTATTCATTTATATGTGCTATTTATGAGAGGGCTAACTTGTTGCAAAATAATGATAATAATAATAGCCTCATTAAAATACTATTGTTGCTTCGGTTGTTTTCAGCGTTTTATGTGCATAATCTGTTATTTAGTTTGAAATGTTCGTTGAAATAAGTAGATTTTTCGTTTTTGTTTATTTATTAAGTTAATATAAAACCATATAGTAACATTTTAGAATACAATAGAATAGAATTTTAGAATACAACTAGAAACACTGTCCTGGCCTGCTTATAAGTTCAGTGGCCTGACAAAAAAAATAAAAAAAAATCATCTCGCGGCCCACCCGTGGCTGCTCGCGGCCCACCTTTGGGTCGCGACCCCGACTTTGGGAACCACTGCGTATAGATAACATGCAGTCACTAGATGCCGCACTAGAGCACCAGCACATCATTTATCCAATCGGGTGCATTCCATGTGGGGAAATGGGAAGTAGGGAGGGGATACATCCACACAACTTGTAAACAACATTCATTTAGCACCCGCCACATTTCTTTTGAACATTAATCAATTTATTTGGGGGAAAAGCAAAACTTTTACTTTGCACCTTTGGATGTATTATTATTTTTAAATGATTACATACAGGCGCCCAAGTGGCGAACCATGTAACGCGCTGCGTCGTGGCACGGCTGACCCGGGTTCGATTCCCGGACCCGGCGTCATTTGCAGAATGTCTTCCCCCCACTCTGTTTCCCGTTCTTTCTCTCTCTCTCTCTCTACTGGACTGCCCAGTAGTAAAAAGCGATAAATGCAAAAAAGAAAATCAAAAAAAAAATACAAATATTACATACAAATGGTATCTATAGCACCTTTAAATAAACTGGTACATTTATAGTTGGTCTGTTTATAATATGATGCAAATTGTTGCGTTGGTCGTAGGCTTAACTAACTCAGCACTTTCAGTAGTAGAGTAGTGGTGAGAAGGCAGTGTGAATGAATGAAAGATATATATTTTTTTTGAACAAGTATAAAAACAAAGATATATCTGTTCATTTGACATAGAAAAGATAATAACAAAAAAGACAACAAAAAGAGAAACGGATAAACAAATCATAGTTTACCCTGTTCGAAAAAGGAGTAGGAAGAAGTATTATACAGTGCAGTGTAAATGCAGTGTGTATTGATTTAAGTGCACCAGGTGGGAGCGGTCTCACAAGCTGTCTGAAACATGTCCTTTATCTGGGCCCCAGGTTAAATTGGAAACAAATGTATCTGCATATAAAATATTCAATGTAAAATATCTCAAATTCATAACATAAGGTATTATTGTTGCACGATTAGGAGGTTGTTTCCCATTTTGGCTGCAACATTGTGTTGAATTTATGTGTACTGATGCCTGCTATGGATTAATACTACTGTCACTGTCTCATCCCTGTAGCTCTGGGTCATCAGCTACAGTTCATTATCCCTCCTCTCTCTGTGTCTCCACTACAGGACTGGCAGTAGGGCTGGGGATAGGGGCCATCGCAGAGGTGGCAAAACAGTCTCTTGGAGTCAAGCGATCAGGAGGTATGGCTCTCTTTCATCTTTTCTCTCCTCTTTCTTCCTCTCCTCCCCTCCCCTCCTCCCATCTCTCTTCCTCACCTCTCCTCTCTTATCCTCTCCTCCCTTCTCCTCTCATCTCTCTTCCTCCCCTCCCCTCATCTCGCTTCCTCTCCTCTCATCTCTTCCACTCCTCCCATCTCTTCCTCTCCTCCCCTCCTCTCATCTCATCCCTCTTCCTCACCTCCCCTCGCCTCATCTCTCTTCCTCTACTCTCATCTCTCTTCCTCTCCTCCCCTCCCCTCTCCTCCCATCTCTTCCTCTCCTCCCCTCCCTTCTCTCATCTCATCTCTCTTCCTCCTCTCCTCTCTTCTATCGGCTCCCCTCCCCTCATCTCCTTTCTTCCTCTCTTCTCTTCCTCGCCTCCTCCCCTCCCATCTCCTCTCTTCATATAAAGTATTTTGGTCCAGTGTGGTGCTGGCACATTAGACGGAGAGATGGTCAGTTTGTAGGTACTGCAGAAGGCACATATTATGTTTTGAATATGATTTTGATATGTCTTAAAAATAGTTTGGATTATGAAGTTACTTCTATGTTGTGATAACTTCTCTGTATCGCATTTAAATGTGTTGAGAGGAAATCAACATGGAACCAATACAGAAAACCCAGCTAGCAACTGAGGGTAAAGAGACTGCTAGTGTGTCAGGATTTCACGTCTTTACTTTTAAATCTGTACTTTTATAACTTCATGGGGAAGTACTATACAGTATAAGTTATTCTAGGATGGATTTCTTCTTTCATAGTAATTTTCCTTCATGCTTTTTTTTGCCAGTATGACCATATGTTTTTATTATTTCCCTTATCTCTGTGATGTATGTATCGTCTGTGTCCAATAGCCTTATCTGGATTCCTCTTTTGGTTTATTTATTTATTTAATATATATATTCTCTTTTTTTTGTCCCCTTTCCCTGTTCAAATCAAATGTATTTGTAAGGCCTGACAACACACGTTAATGTCCCCATCAGCCGTACACGTCTTCTTTAAACAAGTCAAGAAGAAACATCACAATAAGAACAATTTAAAATAAATGCAAAATAAATGCAACACTCCCAGACATACCCCACGCGAAGGTAAGGAAAAACTCGCTAAAACCTAGCAATAGGAAAAAATTCACCACAGGCAATGTGGAGGAGAGAGACCTTAGAAGGGCCATTCAAGGGGGGATCTCCCTTTTTAGATGTCTGTGATAGTAGTGTTGCAGTAAAAACAGGCGAACAGTTGGTAAGCATGCACTCATATGTGTAGTGAAACACAGATGAGTGCATGCGATAGCAACTGAACATTTTGAAAAATTAAAGATAGAGCTGATAGCGATAGCAACTGAACATTTTGAAAGATTAAAGATATAGCTCATAGCGGATCTATTTGAGGCACAGGGGCGGCGCAAAGAGGGTCGCGTCCTCCCGGTCATCATCACGGGACGTCCAACACTCCGGTCATCACTACGAGACAGCCGGAGACAGGGGGGCACGCAGAGAGGGTCGCATCCTCCCGGTCTTCATCGCGGGACGTCCAACACTCCGGTCATCACTCCGGGACAGGGACAGCCACTCACAGCATTGCAGGATCAAGCAAAAATGTACATCAAATCGTCCTTACCTGTGATCGGGAGTATTCCAAAAATAATATTCCAATTGTTTGATCGCCATCTGGTACATCCAATGTCCATTTGGTCCACGGCATAATCCACCACAACATATGGATCAGGGATATTTGACGCGTTTCAATGGAACCGGGAGAACCGTTCGCCTCGCCCAACAAGGAAAAATGAAACCCGAGACATTTGGCCGTTCCACAGGCCAAGATACAAGGTTACAAAGGGTGCTCGATACCGCCGTCTAGCTGGATGCGGCCGGTATTGCACTTTGGCATTCTCAGGATGATTCCCCATGTTAACCCCGAGTCTGTGTGCCTGTAATGAATAGAAATATCGAATAAAAGAAATAACGATCAAATAGCGAGTATACTCGTTGTTTGGCGTTCAACAATTGGCGCCCAATAACGGTTGGCGGAGAATGAGTTAAGGTTAAAAAATGTATTAAATTCTATTCAAAGTGGTCTTACAAAGGTCTTAAATGTAACTTGTTGAAACCAGCAGGAACCTTTTTAACATATAATAATGATATGTAACATTGAGAGTGTGTGTGTGTTCTAGACCGGGCTCTGCTAGACTCTCCCCTGCTGTCCGAGGCCAACGCTGAGAGGATAGTGAACACACTGTGTAAGGTCCGGGGGGCCGCGTTGAAGATCGGACAGATGCTCAGCATACAAGGTACACAAGCTGGTATCTGTCATCTGTTAGCTGTTATCTGTTTATCTGTTTATCTGTTTAGCTGTTAGCTGTTAGTTGTTATCTGTTATCTGTCATCTGTTATCTGTTTATCTGTCATCTGTTGTCTGTTATCTATCATCTGTTAGCTGTCATCTGTTAGCTGTTATCTGTCATCTGTTTGCTGTCATCTGTTATCTGTTAGCCGTTATCTGTTAGCCGTTATCTGTTAGCCGTTATCTGTTAGCTGTTATCTGTTATCTGTTATCCGTCAGCTGTTAGCTGTTATCGCAGAACGTGCTAGAATGACGCCTCGCGGCAAGGATTTAACATTGAACATTGGAACTTAGCAAACACTTTGATCCTCCACCACTTCCTGCTCCAAGACGATGACCTGACCTAGTAATGTGGTGAAGCTTCTAATGCTGCACCTAAAGATTCACATGTTCCAAAGTCAATATTTATTAGGCAGTTAGTCTCTTTTGAAGAAATGTACATTTTTTAAAACAAACGTATTGATTTTTAGTTTATTCATCCTTTTTTTTAATATATACTTCACACTCTAGCAGCTTAACACTTTCACTGCCCAAGCTTAATTCCTTTTTACCCCCTTGAATGCCCAGCACCACTTCAATGTTAGCGTTAATATCGCCTAATCTATGTTTTAAATTATTATGTGTCTAATCTGCCCGTCGCTTATCAAAGACTCATTTTCCAGTCAACATTGTCGTAGCAGATTGTTTTTTTATCGCTTCATTTCCGGAAAAAATAAGACATTCCATGATAATCGTTAATAATAGTTTTCAAATAAATGCTAGATTATCGATAGTATGTGTGCGCATGCACGCTCGTGCCGCAAGCTGAAAATCGATTCTCCTAGTTACTGACCGCTTGCACAGCCAAACAGCCATATCACATAATCACATAAAAGCTTATATCTCCGTGAAAACGGATCTGATTATCCTAAGCCTGGTAACATAGATTCCTTACCTGAGATCAGATGGTATCCAAATGGATTATTCCAATTCCTGATCTCTATTCGAAAAAATCAATCCTTTTATTGATTCACCGTGTATACTGTAAAAACACATAATCTCCGCTGCTCAGTGGAGCTGATCGACCCCGGCTGCGTGAGTGAGAAGTAAAATGTGGAGTCAGGGATTTTTTCTCTCATTCATTTTCATTGAGTTCAATCCAAAAGGGTGAATTACCGTCTGGGAGACGATAGGGGGGGCGTTTTTTTTCACATCTGAGCGCCTGGAGTGGCTGGATTTCCAACGGTAGACTCGGTTGATGGAATATGAATTCAGATCGCTAATAAAAAAAAAAACTAATTTTTTCGTGATGGGCCTTCAACTCGGGTTGGGCAATCAAAGTGTTAATGTACTAATCAGTAGTTTATGTGGCAGAGAAGCTGTCAAAACAAATACTTGTGAGTTGTGACTAGATCTACTGTGGCAGCAGCAGTGGGGCAGTTTTTCCAGCAGGTGGAGCCAGAGATGGCCTCACAAGCTACTCCACGCACTAACTTCCTCCTGCCAGTGCTTTAGAAATCCTTGTTTGTCACAGCTGATGTGATAGAACGTTGTTTGACTAGATCTGCTCAAGCTGTTGCTGTGGGAGATGAGATTACAGACGAAAGGTGTTCAGGAATGAACTCTGAACTCTATTGATTTACATGCAGTTACAGGACCAGAGTTATTGCTTGCAAGGAAGGACTGGCAAAACACTGAATCATCACAACAACACCACCAGCCCCTCTGCCATCGGCCCGGGGCTCTCGTCCCCCTATTCTGCCACAGCCATGTACATTTAGGAAGGCAGGATGGCCTAAGAGGTAAAGAGGCCGGCCAGTAACCAAAAGGTCGCTGGTTTGATCCCCGGCCCCGACAGGAGGGTGTATTCCAGCTGTGTAGTTGGGTCAAGAACCAAAATTCCATCACCATTCTCTGGCTAAGATGTTTTGATGATTGATTTGACTTCTATGGACCTTTTTATAAAATATTTAGCCCCTGTGTCCCTCCCAAAAATCCCGGCATTTTTTGTCAGATGGCCAAATCCAAAATACCTATATGAGGACTGTGTAACTAGGAGGGATATGAGGACTGTGTAACTAGGAGGGATATGAGGACTGTGTAACTAGGAGGGATATGAGGACTGTGTAACTAGGAGGGATATGAGGACTGTGTAACTAGGAGGGATATGAGGACTGTGTGTGTAACTAGGAGGGATATGAGGACTGTGTGTGTAACTAGGAGGGGTATGAGGACTGTGTGTGTAACTAGGAGGGATATGAGGACTGTGTGTATGTGTAACACTAACTAGGAGGGATATGAGGACTGTGTAACTAGGAGGGATTTGAAGACAGTGTGTATGTGTAACTAGGAGGGATATGAGGAGTGTGTGTATGTGTTACTAGGAGGGATATGAGGACTGTGTGTATGTGTAACTAAGAGGGTTATATTATCATACTATATCATACTCAGGGCAGCTCTGGCTGCAATTGTAGCTTACCACCACCGGTATGACTGTGTATGAATGAATAATGGACTCTGTGAAGCGCTCTGGGTGTCATGAAGAGCGCTATATAAATCCAAGACATCATTATTATTATTATTATACTGGCCAATCGCGTCTCGCTCTGCCTACTGAGATATATCATTATCTCCAGCACCTAGTGTGCCCGGGGAAACAAAACAAATGCACCCACTTGCACGTGACCACGCCACTCCCATGCGTGCCTCTATATTAGCCAGGAAGTGGTCACGCCTCACCCTTCCTCATTCGTTTCCAACGCGGAAGCAGCTCGAACAGGAACTTTGTTATGAAGCGTAGGGAGAAATTACGCAATGTTGGACTTTCGCCAGAAGTATGCCAGCCCCCGGATCCTTCTCGGCACGTCCAGACAGCACGGCGGTCTTGTCCTGTTTTTTCCTCGTCGCTTGACAGCGGACCGATGGACTTCGCGCGACGTTTGGCAGTCGAGCCACGTCGCGCCCAGGTAGGACCTGCGCTGGCAGGCATTGATACTGGCATGTTAATACTGCTCGTTGTCTCGTGAGACGACCGGGCGATGTATTGGCGCAGGGGGCGGGATATTTGGATAAACGTGGTCATCACGACTCACTGTTGGATGTTTTTCCAAGTATCCTAGCGCGTAGCTGATGCTAATGCTAAGATGTTTGGGGCGCCGTTTCCCATGTACCCCGCCGCGTGGATGGGCTGACGACAGGGCTCAGGGCAGGTGTGCATTTTGTGAATCTATGAATTGAAAATGGGGGACCCTGATGTAGACAGGACTAACGTTTTCTCTGGTCTGCATCCCCTTAACAATTGTGTGTATTGGGCTAGCCCTTTCTGCAATATGTTAATAGAGTTTTCGTTCATTCATTCATTTATCCCTTCACAGGTGCACACCGCAGTGGAGGTTATTGCATGACTACTAGTGGAGCAGTGCTTCACTAGTAATAGACTTTGGTCAGCAGCTGCCGCTGGTGTTCCGTGCTTAGTGATGCAGGTGGCATCGGCCCTTTGCCCTGACATGGTGGAACGGTATCCCGCCCGGCCGACGCCAAGAGGCTGAGTCGGCCCGGCAGGTGGCTGGTGGGCTGATGAAGCTTATACTGCCGCGGTACAGAATTTAGCAGCAACTACTACTTTAGCGGCTACTCTCTGGCTCCTCGCATCTTCACCAAGTGCGTGGATACCACACTGGGGCCTCTGCGTCGTCAGGGGATACAAATTGTATTCTACCCTGGACGACGTTCTGGTCATCGGCTGGGCGGAGAAGATCGCCAGGTCTCATACCAGGCAGGTGGTGGAATTCCTCACCAGCCTGGGTTTTGCTGTAGACTGGAACAAGAGTACTCCTCTTCCCCAGTCAACGGGTGGAGTACTGGGCTTATTTCTAAGCTCAAGGTCTGTATGGGCATCCCTCTCAGAGCGGCGGCGAGGGATGTTCTCGGCGCACTCGGGAGGTTCCGTCCTGGCAGGACGTTTACGGCGCTGTCCCGTGATGCGCCTGCTCGGTATGATGGCATCTGCTTCACTTTGTGGTCCCTCTTGGCCTCCTCTTCATGAGGAGGATACGGAGGTGGTTTCCAGTATGAAAATAGACCCGGTGAGAGACAAGTGGAAGCAGCTGAAGGTTCCCGTGTCAGTACTGGGGGATCTCAACCACTGGGGCGCGTGAATACTTTGGGCAACTCAACCATGTCCTTCCGCGTTGCTCTGATTGGTCAGCGTAGGCCAGCGCTCTCCTTCGTGAATACCAGCCGCTCTACGCTTGTTTCCCCCCTCATGAGGCTCCGAGAGAGAGAGAGAGAGAGTAGAGAGAGAGAGAGAGAGAGAGAGAGAGAGAGAGAGAGAGAGAGAGAGAGAGAGAGAGAGAGAGAGAGAGAAGAGAGAGAGAGAGAGAGAGAGGAGAGAGAGAGAGAGAGAGAGGAGAGGAGAGAGAGAGTGAAGAGAGAGAGAGAGAGAGAGAGAGAGAGAGAGAGAGAGTAGGAGAGAGAGAGAGAGAGAGAGAGGAGAGAGAGAGAGAGAGAGAGAGGAGAGAGAGAGAGAGAGAGAGAGAGAGAGAGAAGAGAGAGAGAGAGAGAGATGAGAGAGAGAGAGAGAGAGAGAGAGAGAGAGAGAGAGAGAGAGAGAGAGAGAGAGAGAGAGAGAGAGAGGACCCTAACTTCTTCATTTAGGTGCACCCAAACTTCCACTGCGCCTTTTGCCGCTGCAATAATACATTTCCATACACATTAGTAATTTCTTAACTTTTTAAATTGTATTGCTAAATTGACATTACTATGGCCCATTCAACATCGATTATCTATCGTTCAGGATGTTTTACTTTTTCATTCACACATTCATACAAAAATACCGTCTAGAATATAAATATGTTTTTATCGTTTTCCTGCAGTAATTCCTAGAACGTGAGATATATATAGGCATAAATGCATTATATAGATCAAATGCCGTTTGATACAGATCCAAGCTATATAAAAAATTTCAACTGTACATGGTCCTAAACGTTATGACTGATCATGCGCGGGTGAACGGGGGGGGGGGGGGGGTGTTTATAATTCCGTGATCGTCGTTAAATGCTTCATGTAGTATGGGTGATATATAGATCAGAGCAGTTTGCATCGATAATGATAAACAAAAATGCTGAAAGTCACGGCAGCCTCCTCTTACCGTTGGGCGATGATACTGGAGCAAACAGATCCCAGTTATTTGATGGGGATCGAGGCGATCCATTTCCAGTTTGTATAATACTAATACACGCCTAAATCATGTGGATTATTGAGTTATGGCAGCGATCCATATCCACGGTGTGTGGCTAGAGTCCTGGGATGATATGCGAGTGGCCGGACGGATTTAGGAGATGCACCGATATGCAACAGGCATATCCGGTTTGGCAACTCGCCGATCATCCACCAGGTGGCAGTGTTGAAGCGTTGCAGAGTCCCACAGCATCATACAAGGCTCCGTGAGTGAAATATGAATACCATGGCGGAAATATGAAATATGATCACAATAACGTCGTACGCCGTGATCTGGCAGAATTCGCATGAACTTGAAACCCGTTGTACGACGTGAATGGCGCACAAAGTGTTAAGATGTTATGTAAATTATTGTAAAAAATAACATTGTATTACAGTTAGCTCGCAAAGTCCAATCCTTCACCTTTTTATGTCTATTTTAACACATTCAGCTCAGCTCCAGTTAGAGCTGTCCTAAGCCTGTTTTTGGGATTCGAACATTCGCCAAGGTTTTTCGAACGGATGTTCGAACCATCGTTTTTAATCATGCAAACAATTTGCTCCTAAATAGGGAGGTGTAGTCTGACGTCAGTTTGGACCGCCTGCGAGGTCCACCCGTATAGGGATTTATCTTTGGGAAAATGGATTATCGGCTATTGTAACAATTCTACCTCATGAACATTTGGAAAGCTTTCCATTTTTGCACAAAATGAGTTCCCTTCTATCACTAACATTATTTGTTAAGCATTTTTGGTTGAAATAAAATTCAGCGTCCTTTTTTTTTTTACAATTAATTGCGAATATTTTCCTGTTGAGCTATAGATTGTGGATGAATAAGCACAGAAAGGTACACCATGCAAATGTTGATGCTTTATTTGTTTTAAACGAGACAATTTAGAAATGGGCAATGCGCAAATACATTGTGTTTTCAAGATGATGGACCGGCCGGAAACAGCAATCATGTAACCACTACACCTCCCTATAGACCAGGAAGTAACCACTACACCTCCCTATAGACCAGGAAGTAACCACTACACCTCCCTATAGACCAGGAAGTAACCACTACACCTCCCTATAGACCAGGAAGTAACCACTACACCTCCCTATACTAATAGACTTTCGGGTATTTTATTTAGAAAAATGGCCACTTCCGCCTGCGCCTCAACCCAGCGTAAGCGTACTGTCGAGTCTTGACTAGCAAAGTTTAGGCACATAGCGCACATTGCTGCGGTTGAGTAGTAGATGTACCTACTTACTGGTCACGGAAGGCTTGAATAACGTTTGAATGATAATCCATTTTGTAAATACATTTGTTGAAACAGCTTCGTTGGCCGACGGCTCCTGCTATCTTAACGTTAGCTAAAGCTAAAGGTCTAACGTTACATAGCTTAATTAACGCGTATAACATACCTGTGTAACGTTAAGCAGATTGTGTTCCGCTGGGAAAGCATCACTGCATACACTTTGTTTAATCCAAACGTCCATTCGGAAACGTTGTATTATGAAACCAGTATGAGACGCTGTGTTTTTTTATCGTTTCAATTCGGAAAGTTGATGCTCACATGGCTTTTTTGTTTATCCCGTCATTCAGCGAATAATAATGGCAGGGTGATGATCAGAGCCAATCAGAGCCAGATCGGGGCTGGTCTTTGCATAATGCACATGTTATAGCCAATCAAAGGCAGAGATATATTTTTTTTAGAACACACATGGCCACGCGGAAAAAAACGATACACACACACACAGACAGACAGACCTGCTGGGAGCACCAGTGCGACGAGGGAAAACATCCAGTCGCACGGCACTGAGATTTGGTCGCAAAATGCGACCAAAACAGGCGCACCCTGGAGCCCTGAGGGCAGGACTTTGATCCTGATCGCGCCGGACCCGGGCACGGCTGTGTGGTTCCCGGTCCTGGTTCAGCTCTTGGTGGCCCCGCCGTGGCCTGTTCCGTGGTCGCCGCGGGTCCTCTCTCAGGCACATGGGACGCTGTTTCTGCGTCCTGTTCTGGGGCAGCCATTGATGGTTTGGCTGCTGAAAGGGTGAATCTGGAGGGGATGTGTCTGAACCCTACTGTGGTTAACACCATCCGGAACGCACACGCTCCGTCCACTACTGCGGTTTACGCTGGGAAGTGGCGTATGTTTCAGGAGTGGTGTGAGGTTGGGGGCCTGGACCCAGTGCCTTGCCCCCTGGACTCGGTTCTTTCCTTCCTCCAGTCTGTCCAGGATAGGCTGTCGGCCGCAGCTATATCTTGTCACGTGGGCTTTGAGGGCGGTACGCTGTTTGCCCACCCTCTCGTGAAACGTTTCCTGCTTGGCGCTCGGCGTCTCAAGCCTGTGGAACGTTCTCTGTCTCCGAGTTGGGACCTCCAACTGGGCCTGGGCCGGTTGTCTGAGGCCCCGTTTGAGCCTCTTGAGCAGGCGCCCCTCCCTGGCAGGGGCTTACGGGCCCTCAGGGGGTGCATTTGACGTGGCCACGCGTCCGCTCTGCCCTTTATCTCAGTAGGCAGAGTGAGACGCGATTGGCCAGTATGATAATATAACGTAAGGTTATCCTATAACCCTAGTTATATGAATACTGGCTGAGCGTCTCGCTCTTCAGCGCCCTGAGGTCCCTTGGATGTTTTCCGCGTATGGAATTCGAACTTGGAAGGGTGAGGCGTGACTACTTCCTGGCTAATATAGAGGCACGTATGGGAGTGGCATGGTCACGTGCAAGTGGGTGCATTTGTTTTGTTTCCCCAGGCACACTAGGTGCTGGAGATAATGATATATCTCAGTAGGCAGAGCGAGACGCTCAGCCAGTATTCATATAACTAGGGTTATAGGATAACCTTACGATATGAGGACTGTGTGTATGTGTAACTAGGAGGGATATGATGACTCTGTGTATGTGTAACTAGGAGGGATTTGAAGACTGTGTGTGTAACTAGGAGGGATATGAGGACTGTGTGTAACTAGGAGGGATATTGTCCTAGTGTGGACCTTTTGGACAGACATCCATCACACTGTGGACAGTGAAAGTCAGTGTATACATTTACATGCACATTAATATTCCAATATCTTTCACGACACTCAAGTATTGTGTGTGTGAATTGCCGTGTGTGAACGTAAAGGCCATATCTCATTTATAATAGCCAGGATGAGCTCATTTGGAAACACCTAATCCTGTCTACTGTTGGGTTTTGTGGTCTTTGTGAGTTTGGTTTACATGGTAACAGGGCTGGGTAATATAAAATAAATTCATATCACGATAATCATCTGGATTCTTTCTGATATCAATATATATCACAGTATCTGTTTACATGTGCAAAATCACAAGATATATAATCCAATTGCTGTTCATCGCATTGAACTGCATGATGATGTACAGTGATATAAAACCAAAATGCTTATTTTCAACATCCCCTCAAATAATACATACTTACTCATTTCCGATATCACAACATCATAATTTCATCCCGAAGTCATCCTGACACGATGAATGATAATATAGAATTATCACTCAACCCCACCTGGCAATACTCTCAATACTCCAGGATAATAAATGGTAATTGGTGCATTTATATAACGGCTTTTAATTTATCCAAAGCGCTTTACAATTTTAGTTCCTCACATTTGACCCATTCACTCACACATTCACACACCAACGGCGGAGGCAACCATGCAAGGTGCCAACCTGCTCATCGGGAGCAGTTAGGGGTTAAGTGTCTTACTCAAGGACACTTCGACACGCTGCCCGGGAGGAGCGGGAATCGAACCGGGAACCTTCAGATTACCAGACGACTGCTCTACCTCCTGAGCAACTGTCGCCCCAATAATGTATCCTGGACTATCAGTAGTCAACATGTGTATAAACTCATAATCCGGTTTTAAGACTGAATATTAGCCAGGATCCTGAACATTAACAGTCATGTAATATTGTTTTAATGTTGTCTGTTCCCTTCCAGACAACTCGTTCATCAACCCTCAGCTCCAGAAGATCTTTGAGCGGGTCAGACAGAGCGCAGACTTCATGCCCACCTGGCAAATGAATGTAAGTGATCAGTCTCAACGTTTTTTCATGTCAACGGTTTTCCTTGGGGTGTTCAGACAGTTAGTAAACGAAATAATGAATTACTTGAGAATAAGTAACTGTTTGTTGTTTGGGACCAGGTTTCATGGGTAAGTCTGCCAAGTTATGTATAGATTTCATGATGATATTCATTAGGAGTTCAAGGTTTGATGTTACAGATGGAGCCATTAGTTTTCCTAACCATTTTGCCGCGACGAGCGCATGGTGGTCTCACGTCATTTGAATTCATTAGGAAACCAGGCTGCTGTTCTGTTTTAATGCCGCCAGGAGGCGCAAAGTCTGTTGACTTCCTCATCACTACAGGCGAGCCACTGTCAACGTTGGGACGGCGCGAGACTGAGAGAGACTTGTTTATTGTGAATTGAAAATACGCCGGTAAAGTGGGGAGGGAGACTTGTTTATTCAAGTAAGCTATAATACAGTATATAACATGGCCACCAGACATATTCTCTCCGTGAAATTGCATTTCTCCGTCGCGCAAAAAGCTGTTTTCTTTTACTTTGAAAAATTGTCACTTTCGCCTCAGTACTCAGCTACTGTATGAATGAAAATACGTTGCTAAGCTAGCGAACATATTTGCATTCCTTATTCATTTCAGTAACGTTATGTTTTCAAAGAATTAAGGACATGTCAACAACAGGGTGGATCTGGAATGCAACTGTCTGGATTATGCATTGAAACTCGAAAGACAGTAAATAAACAAACTAATAAAACGTTCAAAACTATGTTCCAACTTGTGTATTGTTTTCATAAAAGTCGACTAAGATTGTACTCTTGTATTTTGCACTGTATGTCACAGGTGAGCTTGCTAGCCATTAGATTGTTAACGTGATATTAACGTTAGATCTATCCGACCAATCAATCAATGTCAGACTATAAAATGGAGTACAATAGGCTCTGAACAGGCTATCAGTGATATTGTGACCCACTCTTCATTATGCTCCCCTGCATTCAAGAGCTAAAGATAAGTCTGAGATACTCTCAAAAAGACTGCAGGTGAATAAAGTAGTTTTAAAGTTTCTTAGTAGTGTAAATGAATAGAATAGAAAACTTTATTGCCATTTCAACACATAGTTGATTGGGATTTGTCTTGGTGCCAGCACATACAATATAAAAACACAAGAATACATGCAATACAATCCCCACAATAAAAGTTGTACACAAACAATAAAATAAAATGCTACAGTACCTAAAATAAATAGCTCAGTGTTCCAGTTTAAAGTGCATATTGCCTTAAAGTGCCTGTCGGCTGGTGCTAGCCCTTGTGTTACAAAGTGCCTGTGCATTTGGACTTGAGTTAAAACGGGATGTCCTGCACCTGAGACTTTGGAGTCTTCTGCCAGAGGGAAGGGGGTTCAAAAGGTAGAAAGCAGGGGTGTGGCTAACCTGGCAATGGTGCCACACGTGGTTTGTTTGAGCTCTCGTCGAGTCTCTGCTTTATTTTAATTTAATAAGCTTTCTACTTCACAAAACTTGGTGAATTTTACTCAGGATACATTGACTAAGCCAGTGGACAATATTTGTGTGGACAGATGGCGATGAATCTGCGTAGATTTAAGTACACTGGACCATCCACTCCTAGGCCCAACACAGCCTCGACGCCGAGTTCCACCACCACACCGGTGACGAAAGCCACTCCTTCAAGAATGCCAGCTACAGACACCGCAGCTTTGAAGTCGGAGATTCTTCGGACAATTCATGGCTTCATCTGTATGTGCTTGAGACATGGGATCCTATACAATGATGTTAGGATTGCGTCTCACGGCTCCACGTGCGGCATGACCCCCAGTGGCCACACGGGGTGCTATTGTTAAAGATGTAACACGCTCAGACTGGCTGTAACTCTGGAGTCGCTGCCTGCAGTGTCAGTAATATGTCTTTGAGCACATTTGTCATCACATGTACCAGAATTATGGGGACAATCAATGGTGTGTGTGTGCGTGTGCGTCCATGCGTGTGTAGAAAGTCCTGGAGGAGGAGCTAGGGGCGGGGTGGAGAGAAAAGTTGGCGTCTTTTGAAGACAAACCCTTCGCTGCAGCGTCCATAGGCCAGGTGCATCATGGGGTTTTACATGATGGCAGAGAGATCGCCATGAAGATCCAGGTAAGGGCTTTCTCCCTCTCTCCACCTCTGTCTCTATCTCTCTCTCTCTCTCTCTCACACACACACACACTCTGTTTATCTCTTTCTCTCGCTCACTCTGTTTATCTTTCTCTCTCACTCTCTTTCTCTCTCTGTTTCTCTTTCTATCTATCTCTGTTTATCTCTGAAATATGAAAATTAATACCACACACTGCCCAAAACACATGCAAATTAATACCAGACACTGCCCAAAATACATGAAAATGAATACCACACACTGCCCAAAACACATGAAAATTAATACCACACACTGCCCAAAACACATGCAAATTAATACCACACACTGCCCAAAATACATGAAAATTAATACCACACACTGCCCAAAACAAAGGGATGTAAATTCTTTCTCCTTTCTTTTTTCCATGAATAAGAATCCACGACTCTCTTCTCTCTCCTCAGTATCCAGGAATAGCAGAGAGCATCAACAGTGACGTCAACAACCTGATGGCTGTGCTGAAAATGAGCGTAGTCCTGCCAGAGGGTGAGATTTTTAATTGTTTAACTCTTAAGCTGTTGTTGTTTACATATAGAGTAAGTTCAAAACTAAGACCCACCTTTCATTGGGGAAGACTGTTTTGAATGATCTGTATTAGTGCAGGACCCCGGGTTTCCCATGATCTGTATTAGTGCAGTAGTATATTAGTGCAGTAATTAGGGATGTTCGATATTGGCTTTTTTACCGATATCCGATATACCGATATTGTCCAACTCTTAATTTCCGATACCAATATCAACCGATACCGATATATGCGGGGTTTTCCCCCCCAAAAACACAACATTATGCATACTTTTCACAATAAATAAAATAAGAATTAATTGTAAATAAAGGTTAGATAAATGTAAAAAAAATACTTTTTATTATAATTAGTGCAGTAGTATAGTATTGTATTAGTGCAGTAGTATAGTATTGTATTAGTGCAGTAGTATAGTATTGTATTAGTGCAGTAGTATAGTATTGTATTAGTGCAGTAGTGTATTAGTGCAGTAGTGTATTAGTGCAGTAATATTGTATTAGTGCAGTAGTATATTAGTGCAGTAGTGTATTAGTGCAGTAGTATAGTATTAGTGCAGTAGTATATTAGTGCAGTAGTGTATTAGTGCAGTAGTGTATTAGTGCAGTATTGTATTAGTGCAGTAGTGTATTAGTGCAGTAGTGTATTAGTGCAGTAATATAGTAGTGTATTAGTGCAGTAGTATAGTATTGTATTAGTGCAGTAGTGTATTAGTGCAGTAGTGTATTAGTGCAGTAGTATAGTATTGTATTAGTGTATTAGTGCAGTAGTGTATTAGTGCAGTAGTGTATTAGTGCAGTAGTGTATTAGTGCAGTAGTGTATTAGTGCAGTAGTGTATTAGTGCAGTAGTGTATTAGTGTATTAGTGCAGTCGTGTATTAGTGTATTAGTGAATTAGTGCAGTAGTGTATTAGTGTATTAGTGCAGTAGTGTATTAGTGTATTAGTGAATTAGTGCAGTAGTGCAGTAGTGTATTAGTGTATTAGTGAATTAGTGCAGTAGTGTATTAGTGCAGTAGTGTATTAGTGCAGTAGTGTATTATTGTATTAGTGCAGTAGTGTATTAGTGTATTAGTGTATTAGTGCAGTAGTGTATTAGTGCAGTAGTGTATTAGTGCAGTAGTATAGTATTGTATTAGTGCAGTAGTGTATTAGTGCAGTAGTATAGTATTGTATTAGTGCAGTAGTGTATTAGTGCAGTAGTATATTAGTGCAGTAGTGTATTAGTGTATTAGTGTATTAGTGCAGTAGTGTATTAGTGCAGTAGTATATTAGTGTATTAGTGCAGTAGTGTATTAGTGCAGTAGTGTATTATTGTATTAGTGCAGTAGTGTATTAGTGCAGTAGTGTATTATTGTATTAGTGCAGTAGTGTATTAGTGTATTAGTGCAGTAGTGTATTAGTGCAGTAGTGTATTAGTGCAGTAGTATAGTATTGTATTAGTGCAGTAGTGTATTAGTGCAGTAGTGTATTAGTGCAGTAGTGTATTAGTGCAGTAATATATTAGTGTATTAGTGCAGTAGTATAGTATTGTATTAGTGCAGTAGTGTATTAGTGCAGTAGTATAGTATTGTATTAGTGCAGTAGTGTATTAGTGCAGTAGTATAGTATTGTATTAGTGCAGTAGTGTATTAGTGCAGTAATATATTAGTGTATTAGTGCAGTAGTGTATTAGTGTATTAATGCAGTAGTGTATTATATATAAGTGCTGTTCACCTAGGTGACTGTTTAGGAAATCTATTTGTGGTGGCCGTCTCTGACAGTGTGTTGGCCTCCCCACGATTAGACCCATGTATGAGAAACACTGGGACCATTATTAAAGATAATTTCTTGTCATCACTGGGGGCAACAGTGACCCAGGAGGTAGAGCGGTCGCTTGGTATTCTGGAGGTTACCGGCAGTGTGTGCTTTGGATATATATAAATGCAGTCTATTTACCAATGCTATTCATTAATGCTTGTGAACCGGTCCGGTGAGTCTTCTCATATTGCACTTACAGTAAACTAGTAATACGCGGTCGTCTCTGAACACGGCACAGAAGGTCGTAGTGTTTCCTAGGTGGTGTTGTTTATATGTTTATCTGTCTGTTTGTTTGCATGCAGGTCTGTTTGCAGACAGCAGTCTAGAGGTGCTTCAGAGAGAGCTGTCCTGGGAGTGTGACTACAAGAGAGAAGCGGAATGTGCCAAGAAATTCAGGTGTGTTTAGCATCAAACAACAATCCCTTTGAATTCCCCTATTTCACTATGGCATTACTATATAAACACCACTCCTTCTCATTGAAAACAACAAGAGCTGTGTTGAAACTAGCAAGTAGCTAGTTAGGCTGAGTGGTTAACATGCATACTGTGTTGAAACTAGCCAGTAGCTAGCTAGGCTGAGTGGTTAACATGCATACTGTAGCTGAGGGGTACAATTCCCTGACTGTATTGTTAGATATGATATTTAATACCACTACCTCATGTACTTTAACTTCTGGCCACCCAGTACAAGATATAAGTATGATGAACACTTTCCCACCTGATGAAACGAACCAACACAAATGGACCAAATCGAATATTTAATACAGCAAAGGGTGTACACAATATTCACTTAATTACATTTATGATTTGAAATGTTAAGTATGCACTTTTATGGCAAATGAGTATTCGTAGGTAAATCAACATTGAATGTCCAATCTCTGGTTGCGCAGGGAGTAAGTATACAACCTGGAATATTTAGGAAACGATAGCGATAGTACTTAAATAATTATAGCTGGATACACTAAGGGGGGGGGGGGTCCCGCTGGTTGTAAGACAGTAGGAGGGGGGGGTTAGAGAAGTCGCTGGCGGTATCCCATCTGGCCGACGGTGTCTTGGGAGAATCCAAAGTCTTAGACCCAGTGCCCACAGAACCTGGGGCCGTAGACGAACACAGCTGGACCCTCTGTGGAACGGTATCTGCCGGTCCACAACGGAGAGACGTGGTGCGACCTCACGTGTAGAGCGCCGCCTCACCTGTAGTCCTCTCCGGGGGGTAATTCCAACACTCGACAGTGTTGGCCTTTATCCATGGAATAATCAAAGCACATAAAGCATAATCCAAGAGCCGTGGAAGGCTCGCCGTCGTCGGGTAGAGTAATCCAATATACAGGTCCAGTCGCTCTTGACCCGGAGCTCCTCGGATGCAATCACCACTAGGGGTCTGACCAGCCTGGATAAGCGTCCAGATAACGTCAGGAACGATGGGGGTACTGATATCTGTAGAACTCGAACCGAACGATGCACCATACATAAATAGACTATTATTAGCTTAATAGAATACGTCCAACTCGACGGTATGGTGCCAAACTATGACCATTCAACTATTAATCTACACGATATCTCAATGCCTATTCTGGGCCAAGTAGGCCCTACTACACCGCACGTGCTTCGTGGGGAGGCTTTTGCGTCTGTCACTCTGTTGGAGGGTAAAGAACTGGACTAAAAGAAAGTTCTACTTTACGAGCGCCATATATATATGCGCTATGAACAAATAGTACCACACGTATTTCGCCCGGCATATTACTGCGCGGAACCGGGGGCTGCCTCGACATGTTAGGCGGCACGATTGAACTTGAACCTAGGGGTATGGCAACCTGGCGCCAGGTTCTAGTCCAATGGTAGAATGAAACTATTATGGGCTGTTTAGTAGAAACGGGGATATTCAATGCATATTGTACAAGGAATATACAGGGGATATCAAACGATATACAAATACAATTAAATATATATATATAAATAAATATACATATTCGGTTTAATCTGATCCTTCACAACACATACTGTGTTGAAACTAGCAAGTAGCTAGCTAGGCTGAGTGGTTAACATGCATACTGTGTTGAAACTAGCAAGTAGCTAGCTAGGCTGGGTAGTTAACATGCATACTGTGTTGAAACTAGCAAGCAGCTAGCTAGGCTGGGTAGTTAACATGCATACTGTGTTGAAACTAGCAAGCAGCTAGCTAGGCTGAGTGGTTAACATGCATACTGTGTTGTTCCCCTCGTTCTCTCTGGGTTCTGACTTGTATGTAAGGTTTATTTTCACAAGGATGACAACCTTATTCTGTTTTCTCTCCCTAGTTTGTTAGAAAATGTTTAATACTAGTTCTTAAAGCGCAAGTATACATGGTTAGAAATGTTTTAATACTAGTTCTTAGGGTGCATGTATACATGGTTAGAACATGGTTAATACTAGGTCTTAGGGCGCATGTATACATGGTTAGAACATGGTTAATATTAGTTCTTAGGGCGCATGTATACATGGTTAGAACATGGTTAATACTAGGTCTTAGGGTGCATGTATACATGGTTAGAACATGGTTCATATTAGTTCTTAGGGCACATGTATACATGGTTAGAACATGGTTAATACTAGGTCTTAGGGTGCATGTATACATGGTTAGAACATGGTTAATACTAGGTCTTAGGGTGCATGTATACATGGTTAGAACATGGTTAATACTAGGTCTTAGGGTGCATGTATACATGGTCTCTCAGTCTCCTGTCTGCTCCTCTAACCAGCTTCAGTCTCCTGGCTGCTTCTCTAACCAGCTTCAGTCTCCTGTAGGGCTGACCTTCGATTTTTTTTGGAATTCGAAGCCTCGGGGCCGAGATTCGATTTTAATTCGAAGCTTCGAGATAATTTTTTTTTTTTTTATTATTATTATTATTATTTTTTGTGTTGTGGGACTTTTACAACACTTTGTTCAACTTTGTCAGTGCTGTAAAGTTTAAACCTTTTTAAATCTTAGACAAACAAAACACTGCTTTCATGAAATATTGTAAGCCGTCATTTGAGGCTTTATAAAAGCAGCACAATGAACACGTATGTCAGTGCCAAGTCTGACCTCATCTTAAATAACAAATAGCATTGCTTGTTGTAGTTAACAAAGAGAGGCAGAGTTGATTTTGCAAAAAAAAAAATCCCATGCCCATCGAACAAAGCTTTGAAGCTTCGAAGTATTTAAAACAGCCCTAGTCTCCTGTCTGCTTCTCTAACCAGCTTCAGTCTCCAGTCTGCTTCCCTCCTGCTTTACTTGGCTAGTTAGCTGTTATGCATCATCTGGTGACAGAACAATGAGAGCACCTTCTTGGGAGCAGCTACCTGAAGTGTGTTGTCTGACTGTTGCCTGTGATCCTCAGGTCGCTGTTGGAGGGAGATGAGTTCTTCGAGGTTCCAGTGGTGATCGATGAGCTGTCGGGACACCGGGTGCTGACCATGGAGCTGGTGCACGGAGTCCCCCTGGACCGCTGTGTGGACCTGGACCAGGAGACCAGGAACCAGGTACCAGCCTTAGGTAGAGAAGATGATATAGCACTGGACCTCCAGGTGAGGCTAGATCCTACCAGCCTTAGGTACAGAAGATGATATAGCACTGGACCTCCAGGTGAGGCTAGATCCTACCAGCCTTAGGTACAGAAGATGATATAGCACTGGACCTGCAGGTGAGGCTAGATCCTACCAGCCTTAGGTACAGAAGATGATATAGCACTGGACCTGCAGGTGAGGCTAGATCCTACCAGCCTTAGGTACAGAAGATGATATAGCACTGGACCTGCAGGTGAGGCTAGATCCTACCAGCCTTAGGTACAGAAGATGATATAGCACTGGACCTGCAGGTGAGGCTAGATCCTACCAGCCTTAGGTACAGAAGATGATATAGCACTGGACCTCCAGGTGAGGCTAGATCCTACCAGCCTTATTTGATATCAGGGCCAGGATGTGGACTGGAGTAGAGTAGAGTAGAGTAGAGTAGAGTAGAGTAGAGTAGAGTAGATGGCACTGTGCCGTCTCCCGAACCTGGAATCAATCAGCCAGGTTAGTGGTGGATCCTGTATCGAGTAGATTACATTAGATTAGATGACATTAGAGTACAGTAGATATGGAGATAATGTCTGAAGCTGAGGTTCCATTGGATCACTCTATTGCCTTGGACCAGCACAGTAGAAGCCAAAGAGGTCTATAGAGAGTATGAATAGAGTCCACTTGGAGCTGGACTATATATTTCTTTAAGTAGTGTTGCAGCCTTGAGGTTTTCTTTGTATTCTTCTCAGTTCTCCATTCAGGTGATACAAATATATTGAGGCTGTTTCTGCTTGTTCTGTTCTCTTCTCTTCTCTTCTCTTCTCTTCTCCCCTCTGCCCTCTTTGCTTCCTCTCCTTTCCTGTGCCCCCTTCTCTTCCCTCTCCTCTTCCTCCCCTCTCATATTTCTCCTCTCTTCCTTGTCTCTTCTCTCATCTTCTTTTATTTTCTCTCCTCTCCTCTCATCTTTCTCCTTTCCTCCTTTTCTCTTCTCTCATCTTCTCTTCTATTCTCTCCTCTTCTTCCTCTCCTCCTTTTCTCTTCTCTCCCCTGCTCTCCTCATCCTTCTCCTCTCCTCATTTTATCTTCTCTCATCGCCTCTTCTTTTCTCTCCTCTCCTCTCCTCTCCTCTCCTCTCCAGATCTGTTTTAAAATCCTCCAGTTGTGTCTCAGAGAGCTGTATGAGTTCAGGTTCATGCAGACAGACCCAAACTGGGCCAACTTCTTCTACAATGCTGAGACCGACAAGGTGAGGGTGCACACGCACACACACACACGCACCCTACACACACACACACACACACACACACACACGCACACACACACACATGCACCCTACACACACACACACACACACACACACACACACAGTGGAGGACAGTGCTGTACAAATGGGCATGCAGAGAGAAAGGTCATGCTTATAGTCAACCACTCAGACAAACACAAACCCCTGAAGAGCAAACATGACATTGATTCATGGCCTTGGTTTGTCATCAGTCTCTACAGCACATCTCATCTCCTAGTGGATGTACCGAGTGAACAGACCATTTATTACTGTATTCAACGTCATTTGTTTCATCACTAGATCATTCTGTTGGACTTCGGAGCCTGCAGAGGTTACCCAGAATCCTTCACAGATGAATACATACAGGTATGGGTCGGCCGGTCAAAAAAACAAATGCACTTATGAGTGATTATGTTCCAGTGTTCATAGTTTCTGTCAAGTTTCTGTAAGAAGTGGGTTTTGAACACAGCCCAATCGCTGAACACAGGAGAGGAGAATGGAGCGTTTCAAGGGGTTTTAATGGTATCTCCCAAGCAGACAAGTATTACATCAGGAATGTGCAACAGACAGGGGTTAGAATGTTCTTGGGGGGTGAGGACAGGTGCACTCCCAGTGCAGCTGTGGGCAGAAGACACAGGTCTGTGTCGGGAGAGAGAGCAAGCAGGCAGGCAGGAAGGTGCACTGGAACGGGGGTCCTGGGCACAAGAGAAACAGATTAGAGCAAGGAATAATCACAAGAGCAGGTTAGTAGGGCTTCAGGCCGAGACGTCGTACCTAGGTAGTGATACTAACACCACAACGACTTCTGGTCAGCGTCGTCCGGTAGAAGTAGGGTCTTCATCAACGGGGGATGGGATACAGCTGTGAGGAGTGAGGTGCCTGACAGCGTGTGAATCAGGGGGATGAAGTGCAGCTGGGCTGAGTGACGGGAAGTGAAGGGATGCTGGCCATATAAGGGCGTGAGGCTTCCGTGGTGGAAGGGAGGATGAGGAGGAGTGCGTGGTGGATGGAAAGGAGGATGAAGAGGAGTGCATGGTGGATGGAAGGGAGGATGGAGAGGAGTGTGTGGTGAATGTGAGGGGAAAAGGAGGGGGAGTGAAGTACGCTCGTGCTGTGACTATGACAGTTTCGAATTCAGCTGCTCAGGGAAAGTCTCTTTGTTGTTGGGTATTAAAGTAATTCTGGGGAAAGCCTTTTATGAATAAACTAATTCTGGTCTCTTCTAACCGGAAGAGGAGGCCCGCCCACTTTTTGATAAAGAATACAATGGTCAAAGAAATGATTGATTTATGAATTGGCGGGTCCAAAATGTGTTGTTTACATGTTGCGTGCATGTATCCCCTCCCTACTTCCCATTTCCCCATGTGGATTGCACCTGATTGTTTAAACGTGCTGTTAGTTAAGACATGCTGACCTGCTGGTGCTCTAGTGCGACATCTAGTGGCTCAATGTTATCTATAGCACCTTTAAGTTTTAGTATTCAGTAGAAATGATTAGGGTCTTATAAACTGCTGAGTATTTCCACTGGTGAACTACTGTCAAGTGTTATCTCATTCCTTCCTTCCTTCTAGTGACTTGATTCCACTGTTATAAAATGGTCCTCATTATTTCTGTTTAGTAGAAATTATTAGTATATCATTAACTGCTTGACAGTCCCTTATTGAAACGTGATTACTGTATTAGATTCGATTAGATTCAAATGTATTGTCATCATACAGCACAAGTTCAGTACAACAAAAAGAAGTTTAGCATCCAACAAGCAAAATGTAATAGTAAAGCGCAATAGTAATATACAATGTACAGGTGATTCAATTGGGTATGAAATACAAATGAGAGTTTTTGTATTAATATGTACAGTGATACAGGTATAAAGACACTATGGTAGTAAGTCATAAGGGATATGTACAGATATAGATATAGTATCTACAGATATGTAAAAAGGATTATATGCTGGTATGTGTACTGTACAGACAAATGTGGATAGATGTATATATACGGTAAGAATAAATATATATACAGTATATCAAATATACAAGATCAAATCAAAACCCATTTGTATATTCAAGTCCCAATATCCTCTCTCTAGTGCTTGAATCACACCGCTGTTAGAAACCGTGTGTGTGTGTGTGTGTGTGTGTGTGTGTGTGTGTGTGTGTGTGTGTGTGTGTGTGTGTGTGTGTGTGTGTGTGTGTGTGTGTGTGTGTGTGTGTGTGTGTGTGTGTGTGTGTGTGTGTGTGTGTGTGTGTGTGTGTGTGTGTGTGTGTGTGTGTGTGTGTGTGTGTGTGTGTAGGTGGTGCACGCGGCTTCTGTGGGTGATCGGGCCGCTGTTCTCTCTAAATCCACGGACCTGAAGTTCCTGACGGGCTTCGAGACGAAGGTAGAGTATTTGTGTCTCTGCTAACTCAGCCATAAAGAGGCTCATTTATTTGTGTCTCTGCTAACTCAGCCATAAAGAGGCTCATTTATTTGTGTCTCTGCTAACTCAGGCATGAGGAGGCTAATTTATTTCTGTCTCTTCTAACTCAGGCATGAGGAGGCTAATTTATTTCTGTCTCTTCTAACTCAGGCATGAGGAGGTTAATTTATTTCTGTCTCTTCTAACTCAGGCATGAGGAGGCTAATTTATTTCTGTCTCTTCTAACTCAGGCATGAGGAGGTTAATTTATTTCTGTCTCTTCTAACTCAGGCATGAGGAGGTTAATTTATTTCTGTCTGCTAACTCAGGCATAAGGAAGTTAATTTATTTCTGTCTCTTCTAACTCGGGCATAAGGAAGTTAATTTATTTCTGTCTCTTCTAACTCAGGCATAAGGAGGTTAATTTATTTCTGTCTCTTCTAACTCGGGCATAAGGAGGTTAATTTATTTCTGTCTCTGCTAACTCGGGCATAAGGAGGTTAATTTATTTCTGTCTCTGCTAACTCGGGCATAAGGAGGTTAATTTATTTCTGTCTCTGCTAACTCGGGCATAAGGAAGTTAATTTATTTCTGTCTCTTCTAACTCAGGCATGAGGAGGTTAATTTATTTCTGTCTCTTTTAACTCAGGCATGAGGAGGTTAATTTATTTCTGTCTCTTCTAACTCAGGCATGAGGAGGTTAATTTATTTCTGTCTCTTCTAACTCGGGCATAAGGAGGTTAATTTATTTCTGTCTCTTCTAACTCAGGCATGAGGAGGTTAATTTATTTCTGTCTCTGCTAACTCAGGCATGAGGAGGTTAATTTATTTCTGTCTCTGCTAACTCGGGCATAAGGAGGTTAATTTATTTCTGTCTCTGCTAACTCGGGCATAAGGAGGTTAATTTATTTCTGTCTCTTCTAACTCAGGCATGAGGAGGTTAATTTATTTCTGTCTCTTCTAACTCGGGCATAAGGAGGTTAATTTATTTCTGTCTCTGCTAACTCAGGCATAAGGAAGTTAATTTATTTCTGTCTCTTTTAACTCAGGCATAAGGAGGTTAATTTATTTCTGTCTCTTCTAACTCAGGCATGAGGAGGTTAATTTATTTCTGTCTCTGCTAACTCGGGCATGAGGAGGTTAATTTATTTCTGTCTCTGCTAACTCGGGCATAAGGAGGTTAATTTATTTCTGTCTCTTCTAACTCAGGCATAAAGAGGTTAATTTATTTCTGTCTCTTCTAACTCGGGCATAAAGAGGTTAATTTATTTCTGTCTCTTCTAACTCAGGCATAAGGAAGTACATTTATTTCTGTCTCTGCTAACTCGGGCATAAGGAGGTTAATTTATTTCTGTCTCTGCTAACTCGGGCATGAGGAGGTTAATTTATTTCTGTCTCTTCTAACTCAGGCATAAGGAGGTTAATTTATTTCTGTCTCTTCTAACTCAGGCATAAGGAGGTTAATTTATTTCTGTCTCTTCTAACTCAGGCATAAGGAGGTTAATTTATTTCTGTCTCTTCTAACTCAGGCATAAGGAAGTTAATTTATTTCTGTCTCTTCTAACTCAGGCATAAGGAAGTTAATTTATTTCTGTCTTTGCTAACTCAGGCATAAGGAGGTTCATTTATTTCTGTCTCTGCTAACTCAGGCATAAGGAGGTTAATTTATTTCTGTCTCTGCTAACTCGGGCATAAGGAGGTTCATTTATTTCTGTCTCTGCTAACTCAGGCATAAAGACAGTGGCGGCCGGCCGATAGGGGGCGCTGGGGCGCCGCCCCCCCTGATTGAGAGAGAGGAGAAGAAGAACTTGTGTTTTTTATTTTAGATATTTTGAAGCCCTAAAAATAAACTAAACATGTTTAAAATGAATAATAATTACTATTAAAATGCACAATAACGTTAATATAGTATATAAATCATTGTTTTGTGCATGCTATTCTTTCTCCCCCCTCGTTTGTGATTGACGTCACTCTCAGAAATCTACCTACCTCCAAACCTGGGCGCTAGTCCTTAACGCACGTTGACTCGGCGTCACTGCGCGCAAGCGGCCAATGTAAATGAATCAAGCAAATAAATTTTGCCTATCAAGGGTCATAAATATGATGTCTGGGGATTTACCATTTTCTATGGTTCATTGTGTTTATCCAGAAGCAGTTTGTTTGAGTAGCTGGGTTGTAAACGTGGCCATTGTGTCCGTTAAGTAACCAAGCAGCTCAGCTTCGCTCACAGCGGAGAAGCTAACATAACCGATTGCTCAGTTCCGCTCACTCTGAGCCACTCGGAGCGTTGCTGAGCACTTTCTGACCGGGCTCACTATGAAACGGATTAAATGGATCATCCTACGCGGACACTCTCACGCCCGTCAAACGTGGGTGGGTAATTTTCCGTGTTCGATGGCGGCTGCTCAGCGCTCGGATAGAGCAGAATGTTAACCCTTTGACTACAACACTACCAAAGGGTTAAGCCTTTCACTGCAACAATATAGAAGGGTTAAGCCTTTCACTGCAACAATATAGAAGGTTAACCGTCTGTAGTGTGGGTAGTGAAAGGTTAACCTTCTGTACTGTGGTAGTGAGAGGTTAACCTTCTGTACTGTGGTAGTGAAAGGTTAACCGTCTGTAGTGTGGTAGTGAAAGGTTAACCGTCTGTAGTGTGGTAGTGAAAGGGTTCTCACCGTGGCGCTCAGTTACTTCAAGTCTCAAGTTTTGTTTTATTTGTCACATAAAAGCTACATCATGTACATTACAGTGAAGTGCTTGGTTCTGTATGAGCCTCCTAAGATTGTGCTTCTTACAGAAGAAACATTTTAAAATAATAAGACCAAACACTATACAAAATATACAATGTACAAAACGCAAAATGCAAACAAAATGCTAAAATGAGGTAGAGATGTACTTAACCCATTGTGTGCTGTGATACTAGCAGGACTAGCTTTTGAAAACGTCCTCAAGATGAATTCACACACTTGTTTTGTACTTTGTGAATAGGGCATTTCTGACACACACATACAGACACACACATATACAGACACATACGCACACACAGATACGCACACATAACTAACTCATTGGGAGTCATTCAGTTACGTTTGTGACTGCAGCACCCATCTTACATATACAATATTAACACTTTGAGAGCCAGCCGTGTTTTCCTTTTTACCCCCTTGAATGCCCACATCCACTCCAATGTTAACGTTAATATCGCCTAATCTATGTTTTAAATTATGGCTATGTGTCTAATCTGCCCGTCGCTTAACAAAGACTCATTTTCCAGTCAACATTGTCGTAGCAGATTGTTTTTTTATCGCTTCATTTCCGTTCGATAGCATTTTGAAAATCACTCGTTTTCACGGGAAAAACAACACATTCTATGATAATCGCCTTTTACTGGAATATTCTAGAACGTTGTAATTTTTCGGCCTATTTATGAATCGTTTTCAAATAAACGCTAGATGATCGATAGTATATGTGTACGCATGCACGCTCGTGCCGCCAGTTGAAAATCGATTCTCCTATTTCCTGACCGCGAGCAGAGTCAAACAGCCTATCACCATAATCACATAAAAGCTTATATATCCGTGAAAACGGGTCTGATTATCCTAATACTGATAACATAGATTCCTTACCTGAGATCAGATGGTATCCAAATGGATTATTCCAATTCCTGATCGCCATTCGAAAAAATCGCTCATTTGATTGATCCATCATGTATACAGTAAAACACATATTCCCCGCGGCTCCGAGGCTCCAGAGTGAAGCTGGTAGACCCCGGTTACATGAGTGAGAAGTAAAATGTGGAGTGCGGGTTTCATTTTCATTGAGTCCAATCCAAAAGGGTGATTTACCATCTGGGAGACGATAGGGGGCGCTTTTTTCACATCTGAGCGCCAGGGGTGACTGGATCTCCAACGGTAGACTCGCTTGATGCAATATGATTTCAGATCGCTAATAACAAAAAAAAATTAATAAACCGAATATTCTCGTGATGGGCATTCAACCCGCGGGGGGTAAACCCGAGAAATCTCGGGCGTGGCATGCAAAGTGTTAACAGAGGATGTTTCAAATGTGGGTTAACAGATACAATAGCGTTACCGTAAAACTATATCTACTCTATGGGTACAAAAAGCAACTCTGTCTCCAAATAGAGCAATAATAGCAGATATAGAGCAATACCTTGCTAACTGTTTAGCCTTTTGTTGAGTCACAGCCATCGTGACCCCGTAATTGCCATCTCGACCCCCGTACAGACGCTATTAAGACAGTGGAAAGTGACCGACCAAGATGACAGAGGCGGTGTTGAAGTGCCACGAAGTGACCCTTTTTATTATGACATCCTGTTCTCCCCGTCAATTGTATGATGTAAAGGATTAAGCATATGTTTATTGTATATATCTGTTTTAAATCTAAGCATATGTTTATTGTATATATCTGTTTTAAATCTAGGTGTACACTGTGTCTGGGCTGGGCTGCACAGTCAGAGTGGAAAGTCTTCCTCGTCTTCTTATCTTACTGTTAGTGGAGCTAGGAATGTGGCCTTGGAGACAGCTCCGACCAGAGGAGCCTGCAGAGTTAACCCTTGCAGTTAGGAGGCAGAGAACTATTATACATTATAATACAAAAATATACATACATATTATACTTTAAACTACAAAATACATATATGATGTGTGGGCATATCAATCAGTGTTTAAGTATATGAGTATTGAATTGTACATGTATATATATGCTATATCTGTTTTCTGTAGAATTTGGACCATTGCAGACATGCATACATGTTTAAGTGACGTAATGGGGTTTTTCCCAAAAGAAGTAATCCGTTACTTCCCCAGTTACTGTAACAACTAGAAGGGGAGGAGAGTTCATCCTTGCTGAATTGTGTGTTGATTGGCTGGTGGAGTAGACAGGAGCCAATGGCAAAGATACAAGTTGGAAGGAGGAGGGTTTTACTGTGCCTACTATATGACGCTACGGACCTGTGTATAAAAGTCACAGCTTCAGTCTCGTCGAGCTGATTTTTTTAAGCCAGGAAATGTCGAGCGGTGTAATGGGGCATGGCCTGGAACATTTTGAGTAAACCTCCCTAGGAAGTATACTCTTTAGATTTTGAAGATCTTTTTGACTTTTTACATTTTGACTTCGGGCCCTTTCTCTCCTGAAGTATACTTTTTTTTTTTGATCAAATTTTTTTATTATTAATCGCATGAAACAAGACAACACAATAACCACAGTAACAAAAAACATAACTTCACAGGAGGATAACCACCGATAATAATACAGAATAATACAGAATAATAAATTATAAAGACAAAAAGAAAAAGAAACAGCGTCCAACCTATCAATATAGATGGCTATTTCAATAACAAAAAGGTTTTCAAACATGCCAACCTTTCCCCACCTTTACAAAGTGGAGTGACTTCACAGATTGTTTACGAGAGTGTTGCCGCAGATTTACTGTAGATAGCCTAGGTCCCTTACACATGTTCAAGACTGCCAAACTCGCAGAAGGTAAAGTGTAAAAAGAAAGAAAATCTTCCTCCAGGTTGGTTGACAGGTCAATCAGTCTGCCAATATTAGTCCCTTGGGGAGATAGCATGTGAATTGACATATAGCGCAGAGTAGCTAAATATCAACCCCCCCTAAAATTCCCCCAGTCAAAGTTAAGAAGGACAAGACAAAAACCAAGACAGACAAGACATTTCCTCCTCCCCCTCCCCAGAGACCGCCGGACCCCCCCGATCAAGCGCCCCAACCCCGCTCAGCCGCACACGGCGGTCTTTACCTTCTCAGCTGCTGCGAACCACAGGTCAATGCCAGCCTGCCCTACCCCAATCACCCGAGCCGTGGATATCTCAAGATAAATCACATCCAATAGAGTTAGGGACCAGTTAATCATTGTAAGCTTCTCAGGCTCCTTCCATCTCATTGCTATAAGCTTCTTCGCTGCTGTGACGCCCGCTAGGACAACCCTTTTCAGTTGTACGGACGCGGGTAGTGTCGTTATATCGTTCAGGAGTAGCGTAACAGCTGTGAATGGGATAGTTAAGCCACACAGATCTGAAAGTTTGTCCGTTATTGACCTCCAGAAACGGGCCACTGGTGGGCAATCCCAATACATATGCATATAAGTGCCAGTGGCCTTTTGAGAGCACAAAGTGCACCGAGAGTCGGTTATCAGTCCCATAGCATATAGCTTCCTAGGTGTAAGATAGGTCCTATGAATATAATTAAAATTAATTTGCTGGTGATTGGGGTTGCGGGAAGATAATGCCACATTTGCCCAAACATGCCCCAGTCAAACTCGGGGTCCAACTCCGGGATATCCACACGCCAGATTGTATCCAATGATACATTTTTATACGTGGATTGAATTAATAGCGTATAAAAGTCTGAGACAAACCCTCTGGATGTCGTTCTGTCCACTATGAGCCTGAGGAAGGGGTGTGGGTGCAAAGCTTGAGCCCACGGTACGCCATGCGCCCTCAGTGCTGACCTTAGTTGAAGGTAAAGAAAGAAGGACTCGCCGGGAAGATCATAAAATTCTCTTAAGTCCTGAAACGCACGGAGGCCGTTCTTATCATAAATATCCTCCAGAGTATGCACTCCCCTCCTTTGCCATTGAGGAATATTAACCGGCTTGTGCCCTACAAGTAATTGCTGGTTATTAAAAATTGGAGAGTCCAGGTGCCATGGGCATTTAACCCCACACGACCTCTGTACATTACGCCACGTTTGGATCACGTGAGTTATGATCGGTCCATACCTCAGCCGGCATTTCGAAATAGAGACAGTGGAGTACACCACATCCTGCAATCTTAGCGGAGATACCGCCGCCGCTTCTAAGGAGCGCCACGATACAGCCTCTACAGGGTCTAGCCAGCACATCAGAGGTCTCAGTGAAAAGGACCAGAAATAAAGTTTAAAATCAGGGATTGCGAGGCCCCCATCTTGTTTTCTACGTTGAGTAGTAGCCCTTTTGATTCTCGGGCGTTTGTTATTCCAGATAAACTTAGATACCATCGATTGTACCTTGCGCCAGTGGTCTATTGGAGGGGGCAGGGGGAGCATTGAGCTAATACAATTTATCCTAGGCAGGATGTTCATTTTGATTATGGAAGCCCGGGCTTGTAAGGAGTTAGGAAGGGACGACCACCTGTCTAGATCCTGGCGTATTTTATCATAAGTACCCGTGAAGTTGTACTTAGTAGTTTGGTTCAGCGTGGGGAATATCTCTATGCCCAAGTATTTAAAATGTTCTACTATGGGGATATCAGCTGGTAGTCGTACCGCCTTGGCCAGCTCATTAAGAGGTAGGCAGGCTGATTTGTTCCAGTTAATCTTAAAGCCTGACAATTTACCAAAGTCGTCGATTATCCTCAATAATTTTGTGGCCGACCGGGAGGGGTCGTCCATGAAAATCAGCAGGTCATCCGCGTAGAGAGCAATTTTGTGTGGAGTATTATTGACCATTATGGGGACGATGTCCTCCGATTGCCTAATAAATTGGGCCAAAAGTTCGAGGGAAAGCGCGAACAGTCCTGGACTCAGAGGACAACCCTGTCTAGAAGATCTGGAGACCGGAAAGAGTGTGGAACAGTTTTTGCCTGTCAGTATCATCGCAGACGGCGAGGCATACAGGACTTTAATCATATGAATAAAACTCTTCCCAAGACCCATGACCTCAAGTACCTTCCACAGGTATGACCACTCAAGTCTGTCAAACGCCTTCATGGCATCCAAAGACAGAACTGTGGATGGAGTTGTATTGTCTTTACTGTTATCGATTACATGCAACAGCCTCCTAAGATTATCTGCAGCCAGACGCCCCGGGATAAAACCAGTTTGATCGCAGTGTACCAATACAGACATAAATCTCTGCAGGCGACGGGCCAGCACCTTGGCAAACACTTTTAAATCGGCCCCGAGAAGACTCAAGGGTCTATAGCTACCACAATCATTGGGATCTTTGTCCTTCTTGAGAAGTAAAGAAATCAACGCCATATTGACATCTCTTGAGAACTCCCCTTGTTCGATAGCGTAATTGATCATATCGAGCATCAATGGACCCAGTTGGTCCCAGAAAGCTAAATACACTTCGGGTGGAATACCATCCCAGCCTGGTGCCTTACCCCTCTGCATTTCAACAATCGTCTCCCTCAATTCCACGAGAGTAATCGGTCTCCCCAGTTCCTTGGCCTCTTCCTCAGAAATGTGGGGTATCTCAAGCCCACCAATGAACGATTCAAATTTAGAGTCATCAAGATTACCCTCTGAGCTATATAACTGTGAGTAAAACTCTTTAAAAGTGTCATTGATCTTTTTCGAATCAGTAGTGACTGCACCCTGGCTCGTCCTAATCGAGGGGATATCCGAGAAATGATCATTTGAGCGTATTTTCATTGCCAATAGATGGCTAGGTCTGGAGCCGTGAAAGTAGTAATTTTGTCTTGTCCTATGGATCAAGAACTCAGACTGTTGTTTAAGTATGGAGTTTATTTCTTTTTTGACTATCTTACGTTGTGTGTTTAGTCGTTCATTATAGTTAGTTTGCAAGGATGCGTATAGGTCCGCATATAATGATTCCAGTCCTTCTAGCTTTTTTGACCGGGATTTTCGCAAATTGGAGGCAAATAGTGTGACATACGACCCCTGATAAATCCTTTCAATGCTTTCCACAGGACCCTAGGGTCTTCTACTGTGCCAACGTTGATCTGCAAAAATTCAGCTAGTTTACTCCTGAACTCAGAACAGAAGTCATCGTTCTTTAGCAAGGTCGAATTAAAACGCCATCTGGGAGCTCTTGCGGAGAGCCTGCCAAAGGTTGCCGTAAGGAAAATCCCCTTGTGGTCTGAGAGAGCCAAGGGAACCAATGAGACATCGAAACTATCAAACATATTAGGGGACGCGAATGCATAGTCAATTCGAGAGAAGCTTTTGTGTCTGGCTGACAGGTGAGAGTAATCTTTGAGGGTGGGGTTGGATAAGCGCCAAAGGTCTGTGAGCCCCGTGTCCTTGGCCCACATCCTAAGGGCCTTAGAGGCCCGTTTTTGGTCGCTCGTTTCAGAGGGCCCGGACCTATCCATCTCCGCATCCCAGCACGCATTAAAATCGCCACCCACAATGAGAGCGTATCCATTAAGTTCCAACATATTCTTCGTGATTGTATTATAGAACGCTGAATCAAATGTGTTAGGAGCATACAATGCTATTATAGCCATCTTCCTATGCGAGAATTCAACTTTTGCTATAGTAATCCTTCCCTCCGTGTCCGACCATACATCCAAGACTTTGATATCAAGGTTACGTCTTGTAACTATGACTACTCCTTTCGTCTTATCATCGGCTGAGGATGAGGAGATAACGTGATATTGCCGATTTGCCAGTCTTGACACGTCACCTACCAATAAATGCGTCTCACTAAGGAGAGCAAGGTCAATATTTCTCCTCTTCAATAGCCAAAGGACACTGGCACGCTTGTGTGGGGCGTTAAGCCCTCCTGCGTTCCAAATTAAAATATTCAATTTAGCCATGGTCGAGCTTGTCTAAATGCGTAGAGAACATACCAGTGCAGCCAGGCTGAGTACAGAGGCGCTGATCCAGGCGGGCCCAGACGGTCAATCCCAGGAGTTCAGAGGAGGAACAATTACACACATATAAGACAACAGTACATAAAACACATAAAAATACCACCCCAGCTACAACCCCCCCTCCTTCTACTCTAAACCCTAACCCACCCGTCCTATTATAAGCCCTCCTATACCCACTCTCCAATCCCCACCCTATGCCCCATCCACTGAGGATGGTTATCTTCCTATCACTTCCCACTAGAGACATGGATCCAATAAGACGCTCCCCACTCCAACCCCCCTCTAGATAAACCCCTGAGTAAACCCCCACTAGTCCAATAAACACAAATAATAATAAAAATAAAATACAATAAAGATATCGGTCGAAAACCACCTGAGCCTTGGCCCCAACATGAGACAACCATAATGGTAAAAATAGCCATTATTAAATAATAACTCCACATCAACCTGCAACCATCTATTTCCGAATCTGCGCTTCAACGTCGCAATGTTATAGCCCAAATGGGTACAGGAAAATTCAAAACAAAATTAAATTAAAGCATCCCAGCCGATAGTCTAAGGCAGGATCGGGTCACAGGTTAATTGTGCAAAATTGTGTGAACAATGTCAATTAAACAATGACAATAATAAGAAAGGGAAAAAAAGGGTTATGGTCAAAGTGCACCCCTGTAGCAGTCCCTCTGATCAGGCACAACGGCTGAAATGACATAACCTATGTAAGAATAGAATTAAACACATTCATTAATCCGGGGATGGTAATAGGCAACACCTGACACCACCTGTTATCATACATTGTTTCAATAAAGATATCGGTCGAAAACCACCGTGAGCCTTGGCCCTAACATGAGATAACTATAATGGAAAAGGAGAAAATAAAAAATAGTCATTATTATAACAACTCAACATCAACCCTGCAACCATCTATTTCCGAGTCTGCGCATCAACGTCGCCATGTAATAGTACCAATGGATAAAGGAAAATTCAAAACAAAATTAAATTAGAGCATACCAGCATATAGTTTAAGGTAGGATCGGGTTCCAGGTAAATTGTGCAAACAAATGTCATTTAAACAACGATGATAAGAGGAAGGGGAAAAGGGGGTTATGGTCAGAGTGTACACCTGTAAGTTCCCCTCTGATCAGGCACCACGGCTGGAATGACATAACCTATGTAAGAGTAGAATTAAAATTAAACACATTCATCAACCCGGGGATGGTAAAAAGCAATACCTGACACAACCTGTTATCATATCTTGTTTATATATATATTCAACCGATCTTCTCCTACCGGAGCCCAAAGCTCAAAACAGCCTGGATATAAAAATAACAGCATACCAGCAGTTAGTTAAGGACCCCATCACCGTTGAATTGTGCAAGCCGATTGCACTTAAACAGCAACAACAACCAAAGTGCGTAAATATTAACGGGTCTCGAATGTCTCAGCGCAGACGATAGACGAAGCCCGCTAGCTAGCCCGAGGCTAGCGCGTAAGCTAGTGATGAATCCGGATAGCACGTTAGCCTATTATGTACATTGTTCAGCTAGCTCGTTAGCTTCCAAAGAGGCGATACACAAGTACGACCATGAGGTCAGCTTTAGCAAGTAACAGAAGTCATTGGGAAGCCCCGCTAGTTGGATGGGCAGTGGGCAGTTAGCATGTCTGGGCATGACAGCAAGTATTTGTGAATAGTCGGCCTAATCAATGTATATAGGCCCACACCGCCAAGTCACTCACCCGACATAGATATCAAGCAACAGTCTCGGGTATCCCCGCGAGATATTCCTTCGCTTTAACCAACGACCAAAATGAACGCTGACCATCGACCTTCTCCAACACAGATAATTTCGCGGGAGCGAATAACGTGGGCCTCAGGCCTAGTTTCCATAGCTTAGACAGGACCACCTTGTATTCGCCTCTCTGTGCTTGAACCTCCGGCGTAAAGTCTTCGAAAATGGCCACTTTGTGATCGCCAAGCCTCAGATTACCCCTTCTGGTACGAGCCGACCGCATGATGAGTTCTCTCTGCTGAAGCCTGTTCAGCTTGACTATGATGGGCCTCGGCTCTTTGTTCACGCCGGGAGAAAACCTGCCCGCCCTGTAGGCCGATTCACAGACAGGAGGCGAAGGGAGGACGTCCGTCCCTAGTATTTTCTGCAGCAGTTCGGGCATGGTCTCAGAGAGACGGCCTTCACCGCTGGCCTCCGGTACTCCAACAATCCTGACGTTGTGGCGTTTATCCCGGGACTGCATCTCCTCCATTGCCGACTGTAGTTTGTTGACTTCAGCCTGCCTAGCCAGCAGGGCGGATTCGAGACCCGCCATCTTCTCGCACTGTAATGATACCTCCGTCGTTAGCATGGCTAGTTCGTTAGCATTAGCCGAGGAGGCAGCGTGCATCGACTCCATCCTGTCTGTCAGCGGGACTACCGCCAGCCGTATTTCTTCTGATATCTCACGATGGAGGTTGACACAAAAATCCGCCAACACTTTCTTCTGTGCTTCAGCGACGCGTGCCTCAGAGTCTGCGTGTAGCTTGGTCATGACCAAGAGCACAGCTTCACTTATCTCCCCGACACCGGGCGACGATGCGGCCAGGCCCGGTGGTGGTGGTTTGCTGGTTGGGGCGCTCATGGCTCTGGTTTCCACCCCCGTCATCGCAGAAAGTCGAAAAAAGTCGATGACAGTATACTAAACACGACGACCTAGCAAACAGATAAAAAACAAATAAAAATAAAATAAAGACTAATGGGGAGAAACGTATATTCAGCACGGTAGAAGGGAGCTCATGTGAAACACGTCTACTCCATGATCGCTCAGCTCCGCCCCCTCCTGAAGTATACTATGATGAATTGTGCATTTCTTTTTGTAGCTCTTGTAATTTTTAATTAAAACTTTTTGAAACTAAATATCTTTTCTTCGTGTTACTTTTTCTAAGAAATACTGGTAAGCTATAATATCATTTCTACTTTTTAGCACCTGATTCAAAGTCATGCGGTGTAATTGAGACTTGAATGAAAGGTCGTTTTGAGAAGATACTTTCCCTATGATGGTATCTGTCACTGTTTTTTTAGCCTGTCTAACTATTCATTAGCTCCTAAAATAGTATTCTGTCACTGTCTAAATGTTAGATTACAGCTTATCTCTCAAAGAGAATAACATTTAAAAAATATTGTCAGTAGGTTAGAAACCCGGCAGAAACGCGGCATGGATCTACTTCATTTATTATGTATAGATCTTAGGTGTAATGGGTACAGATGTCAGTCTTTTCTCTAAAAATAGCAAAAGAAGTAAATAAGAATCTGTAATCTATTTGTATTCAATGCAAAAGGGGATTATACAGACAGCAAGCATTTAGAAAGAGATTACCTCACTCATTTAAGCTCCGAGATGAACTCTCACCGGCGCCTTTGACAAATGAGGGAGGGATAATCACTTGATTGATGACAAACCTAGATTTACACTCAAGTAGATTTACTAAGGACAGACTTATCAAATAAATCTTCCTTGTTATAAATAAAATATAGATCTCGCAACCTCTACCAATGATCAACATCTTGCCGGAGGGGGTCGGAACGAGCAAACGGTATAGCAGGTCTCTTGATACAACTCTTTTAGATTCACTGGGGTTTGAGTGTCAAGGCATTGCAGGACGCTGTTTGATGTCAGACGAGCAGACCACTGAGTGATGGGCTTATCAAACTGACTTGATATACTGGGGCTTAATACACCTTTCTATTGGAGATGTGGGCCACACACACACTGGGTGACAGTACAGCCTGGCGAAATCTTACTGGATACTTTAAAAATGTTACACTTATTACTGTACATTTTACTGTATATTTTTGGCTGGATAGTTGTATATTCAAGATTTTTGAATGTATATATTATATATACATACCATAATGTAGATACTGGACCGTATTTTATTCTTTATTCTATTTTATTCTTATTTTTAATATTATTATATTATTATTCCTATTTTTGTCCTATTGACTACCTAAATGTTTATTGTTGTTCAATGTGAGCGATCTGTAGTGCCGAATTTCCCTCAGGATTATTAAATGATTTCTATTCTATTCTATTCTACACACACACACACACCTGCCAGGTAACCTGTACTAATGGCTCCTCCTCCCCCTCCTCCTCCTCCCCCCCCCCCCTCCTCCTCCCCCTCTCCCCCCCTCCTCCCCCTCTCCCCCCCTCCTCCTCCTCCTCCCCCAGGCCTTCCAGGAGGCGCACGTGGAGGCGGTGATGATCTTGGGCGAGGCCTTCGCCTCCGCGGAGCCGTTCGACTTCAGCACCCAGAGCACCACGCAGCGCATCCAGAGCCTGGTGCCCGCCCTGCTGCGGCACCGCCTCACGCCCCCGCCGGAGGAGACCTACTCCCTGCACCGCAAGATGGCCGGCTCCTTCCTCATCTGCTCCCGGCTGGGCGCGCGCATCGCCTGCCGCGACATGTTCCTGGACATCTACCACGCCTACAACCGGCGGAGGGAGGCGGGGCAGGCCTGAGGGGGGCAGACACACACACAGAGAGACACACACACACACAGAGACATACACACACACATCTACCACGCCTACAACCGGCGGAGGGAGGCGGGGCAGGCCTGATGAGGGCAGACACACACAGAGACACACACACACACAGAGACACACACACATCTACCATGCCTACAACCAGCATAGGCAGGCGGGGCAGGCCTGATGAGGGCAGACACACACACAGACACACACACACACACACAGAGACACACACACACAGACACACAGAGACGTACACACACACATCTACAACCAGCGGAGGGAGGCGGGGCAGGCCTGAGGAGGGCTGACACACACAGAGACAGACACACACACACACACACACAGAGACACACACACACAGAGAGACACACACACATCTACAACCAGCGGAAGCAGTCGGGGCAGGCCTGTTGAGGGCACACACACACACACACACACACACACACACAGACATACACACACACACACACACACACACACACACACACACACACACACACACACACGCTGCCTAATAGAGCTGAGGCCTGGCCATAGACTTTTCATAGACTTTTGAGGCTTGAATCCTATTTGATCTAAAGGGACAAAAGGGACGCGGTCTTGCTACAGACGGGGCCTGGACTCCAGGAGTCCCTCAGGTGCAGGCCAGGGTGTGGACCTCTCCCGGTACAGCTCAGCTCAGCTCTCTCTCAGTGTCGGAGGACCCGTCACGCACCGCCCCGCGTGAAGAGACAGGACCGACCACTACGCAGCCCGCCCACACTGTCGCCTGGACTCTCCTCGGATGAAGGGGTCCTCGTTCACACAGCGGTCGGCGACTGAATCTAAGTCCCTGTTTGCACAAAGAAAGTACAGTAAATAGCACCGATGCTGCCGTCTAACTCTGTTGTGAGCAACCTCCTGCAAAGCATCACCTTCCTTCCTCTTTCTACCTTTTTACCCTACCCTCCAATCTCCCCCAATCCCATTCAATCTTGTTTGCTGCAGCTCAAATGTATCCGCTTGCCCCACTTTGCCTTTTATGTCTCTGTCTGTGTTTTGTGTATTCTTATGTTTGTTTTTGTTTTGCTGCCATTTTGGCCTGGGCCCTACCTGGTTCAACTAAGTCGATCAAAAGTCCCATTATCCAGATTCAATTAACCCGATGTTTGAATCCGGGCTTTCCCTGTTCCTCGAAGGCTGATTCAGTCTCGTTAATTCAAACCAGACTTGATACTCAGGATAATTGCGTGCAGGCGCCTCACCTGAAAAGACAGCAGATGTCGATCGCAGAAATCCTGATTTTCTAACGGCATTGATTGATTGATTTAAAACTTTATTAACAAGATTGCAGAATGGGTACAATACAGTACGGCTCAATAGCCTCGCCGACAAGTTAAATGCATAATCTATAGGCACATTTTAAGTCCCTCATTACCCCAATCAATCAGATTATATTTATTTAAATGTGCTGCTGGCAGCAGGCTTAATGGAATGAATAATCAAATGAGATCTTGCTAGCGAAAATAATTAGTTCAACTCTTTCAGAATAAGGATAAAAACAAGCCCAAATAGTATATCTAATTGATACGAATTATATTATGAGGATATCTGTACTGTATGTGCTTAGGTATTATAGGTACTATATAAATACATGGTTCCCAACGAGAGGCTTGGAGGGAGGCTTGCAGTTTCACTATTAATCAGGTTTTAATCTGTTTTTCGGACATCATCCATACATGCATTGAATTGATTACCCTTTGGTTTATACCAGTGACTCATGTTCATCATCAGATAACGGTGCTTGAAAAGATAAATGCATTTTCTCAAATTCATTAATCAAAAACGTCAAAGGCTCATTCAATTTATCAAGTCACGTCACGTCATCAAATCCATCAAACAGCGCATCTCCTCATATATTTTAAACCCAGTTACAATATCACAATAACGTGTGACACTGTCACAGTGACAGTGATACAATTAAACAATCCACAGATTCAGATTCCTCATAATTCATATTCACAATCCACGCTTCATGTATGCTTGAATGAAACACAATCCGGGCGCTCCGTTAAGCAAATACACAGTGAAGAATATTAAACTAATCAGAGCCAAACGCCCGATAGGTTTCATTCATTAAAAATATCCCAGCAGGATTCACATTTGCAATGATCCATTTAGTCCGTTATTAAAATAACTGTGTCGCGAGCGGCGTATCCGTATAACTATGACGTGCATTATATAGGACAAAGTAAATTTAGTATCAGCATTTTAGGTCTATTATTTTACATTTCAAAAGCCCCCTCTAGAAAAACGAAGCACAAAAACATAATTCAGAATGGTATAATAGAATCTACACTGTGATAATTATTTCAGGAAACGAGCTGGCATTTCTTTGCGAGGGTGTGGCCATGCAGTTTATCCAGCTAACTGAACTTAACCCTGCCCTCGACCAGGTTCAAACTTTTGGATCTGTTGCCATAGCGACTTAGAAAATCCGACGTCGGGGAACGGAAATGTCTGGCTTAAGGCAAGCTATGCTGAAAATTATCCGGCTAACTCAGTTAGCCAGGTACGAGGAACAGGGCCCAGGTCTTGCTCGAAAAAGAGATCTTTGATCTCAAGTGACTACCTGGTAAAATAAAGGTTAAATAAAATATATATATATATATATAGCGAGAATTAGCAACACTACTCATTGGATCTGTACGTTGAAGGGGAAAAAGGTTTACTGTCTTGGGTGTTTATTTTGTACTTTATGTCTAATAATATCCTTTTGGTCCTCTGGTTTTTACATCGTATTGTCTTTTAGTGTGTGCCCCCCCCCCCCCCCCCTCTCATCTTACTGTCATAAAATGCAGCACACACAGCTTTATAATGTGCTTCCAAACATAATGGCATAGCAATTTCTCATTCACTTCACATAAATGGCAAGTTTTACAGGATTACTCTCTGAGCTTCCCGAGCTTGAAGAGTAGGTTATCATTCATTACGCCCACCCTCAGCTTTTAAGCCATATTTCCAGCTAAACGGGTCTATTATTTGTGTCTTATTTAACCGTTAAGGGAATGCAGCTCTCATGCCGGTGTGATGCTGCCATGTATCCTCTCCTGCTGAGTTTTGAGTTAACCCTTTCACTACCACACGGCAAAGGGTTAACCCTTTCACTGTGACAATACAGACGGTTAACCCTGTCACTGCCACACTACAGGTTAACCCTTTCACTACCACACTACAGACGGTTAACCTTACCTGTGGTAGTGAAAGGGTTAATGAAGTGCTCCCTTGACTGTCGCTGAAACGGCAGCGAAAGGCTACGTTCACACAGCAAGCCTTTTCTTGATTAATTCTGATTCAATGCTCAGATTGTTTTGTCTGTTCGCATTATTTAAAAGAATGTGGCCGATATCAGATTCCAGTGTGAGCTCAGTGGTCACTGCTCCTGAACTGACCCGTGTGTTTCACAAAATGGACAATAAAGAAGATGGACGTAAACACGGAGGACACTGAAGTCACAGTTTCTGGAGTGACGCAAAAGTTGCATGAATTCTGACTTTGTGACTTTTCAGACTGAGGTCGCATTGCAAAAGAAAACGTATCTGATTTAGGAGCCCATTATGGAAGTGGCCCAAATCAGAATTGAAAAAGATCAGATTCAATGAGATGTGTGCTGTTCACACTGTCACGAAAGAAACGGATATGATCAGAAAGAACATTTGGGCCACTTTTGCCTGCTGTGTGAATTTAGCCATAGAGAGTCCAAACAGTTGAAAGTCATGATTTGTCTTCCATTGTATAACAACCTCACAAAGATAATATTTGATTACGTATACTGTTCCATCAAAGTGTGTCGGCACAACAGACCTTTTCATATTGTCATAAGTTACGTTTCCACGTTTATGATATATTCACACAAACTATATACTGTATGGGTGCAATGAGCTATGCTTTGTGTGTTTGTTTTTATAAAACATGAAATTAAACGTGAGAAAGCAGAGCCTCCCAGACCGCTGATTGATCTCCGGCAGGTGCCGGGGCGATGCCGCGTGCCAAGGTCCTCTCCTCGCTTTACATGTTGGATCTTTCCGTTGCAATGCCTCGTCGTGGAGTAGGTCTGGAGGCCGTGTTTGATCCCTCTGCCCCCCCCTCCCCATCCTCACTCCACGCTGGCCTTGCGTTGACCGCCCAGCGCCACGCTAGACCGGCATCAGTCCGTTCGCTGTGCCGGTAAATACCTGCCGTGTGAACGGCCCTGGGAACCGGGCGGGAAGGAACCAGACCTGAGTGTGACATAAGAGCAAAATGGCCGCTGTGTGAATATGTGTCGGTTGATGACAGTAACCTCTTCTCTGAACTGTTTCTAGTTTGTTACCAAGGCAACGCCGGATTCTCTGCCATTCAGTTAAACCACATGAAATGGAAAATAAATAACTTATTATATACTTTTATATACTTTGCACAGTAATCTACTGTGTCTATATTACTACCTACTATGCTAATATGTCTATACTACTATGCCTATATTGCTACCTACCTACTATGCTAGTATTATGTCTATACTACTATGCACTCCCAGGACTGCAGCACTCAAGTTCAACACTGTTTGACGAACAATCTTACTGACCCTTTGTTGCCAGAGTTGTACCCTTCCTGCTGACTTGTTGTACAGAACTTGTAAGTCGCTTTGGATAAAAGCCTCAGCTAAATGTAAAATCTAAACATGCAGATGGTAATTAGTGCCCTTTCCTGGAATGACGCATTGAACTCGTTGGGGGACCTGATGAAGCTTGTTGCCTGGATACTGATGACCTTCGCTATAAGACACCCGTTAGCTGAGATGATGTGCAGGTGGTGGCAGCTGAGAAAAAACATGTTTCGAAACTGCTTTTGACATTGGAAGAAGTATCTTAAAGGAACAGGGCAAAATTATGTGGAATACGTTTACCGTCTTCTCCAGAGTCCGATGAGAAGATAGATACCAATTTCCTCTCTGTGCGTTCAGTAGAAAGCTATCTGGCTACAAGCTAGCTTAGCTTAAAACTCAGGGAGAGGTGTTTTTGGCCAACACCTAGGCTAGCTGGTCCGTATATCCGCTTCCATTCATTTGTGCTAAGCTGGGATAGCTTGCAGCCAGATAGCTTTCTACTGAACGCACACAGAGAGGAAATTGGTTTCTATCTTCTTGTCTAAAGAAGACAGTAAGAAGAAGACGGCACATTTCCCATAATGTTGGTGTGTTCCTTTAAGGATTTCACTGCAAACATGACAAAATAGTCCAAAACCTGGCGTTTCAGTGCATGCTTGCCATAGGTACTTGTGTACAAACGTATGGTTGTTCAGGTGTTTCTTCTCCACTACGTCTGTCTGTGGTTTGTTCAGCTGAGCTGGTGGTACTGGCTTCAGCTAATGGCTCCAACACATTGGCTTGGAGAAGAAAATTCCACTCTCCTGTTTTAGGGCATTCCTCTGTTTTTACTTTCACGCAATGGAAAGTTGGACCAGCGAGCAGATGGTCCGAGTTCACAGGAGTGGAATTGGTCCTTCTGGCCCACTAAAAGAAGTTTTTACTAGGGCGCACACTGGTATTGGCAAAAGTCAGTTTGTATTAATACTTAATACATTACTGTTGACATGGAAATCGTGATGCATCTCGAGGGGGCCCTGAGTAACCAACTTATACAAATAAAGTGCTGAGAGTGAATGTCTCAGATCTACGGTCACGATTCTACGGCTACAGAGAAAAATGGTCCTGGACAAATTCAACATGCGGTCCATGTTTACAGCAAGTTTTGACCTTGATTTAGACTTACTGTAATATCGATGCCGTGACGCATAATGGAGACAATGAGTTATGTTTGTTTGAATAGACCACTGCAACACTTCCGGTATTTTGAGCTCATGGGATTGATTGATTGAAAACTTTATTAACAGATTGCAGAATGGGTACAATACAGTACGGCTCAATGCAAACAATTGTTAAGGGGATGCAGACCAGAAAAATATTTCGTCTTGTTTGCATCAGGGTCCCCCATTTTCAATTCATCAAGACATTTATCACATACAGATGTACAGTACTGTTACATCCAGACATTTATGACATACAAATATACAGTACTGTTAATAGAAAGAGATCATAAAAAATATATATACATTAGAAGGGGAAGAAACTACATTGGAGGGGGTTGGACATTTACTGGGCCCAGTTTCTAATTGCAGCCACCCTAGGTGCTCTTTGAGAGCGGTTTTGAAGGAGGGTAGGGATTCACATTATTTTACGACTGTGGGTAAGGCGTTCCACATTGTTGTGGCATAATTGCGAAACATGTTTAGTCCCTTGTTTGAGCCGAATCTGGGTTGAACATGATTTGTGGAACTCCCTCTGGTGTTGTGGTCATGTAATTCACTGACTTTTGGGAAGTATTTTGACATGCACATCGGTATCTTAGTGGTGTAGTCGTGTATCTTGTAGACCAGGCCCATTGCAAGTTGCTGTACTTTGTCGTCTACTCTAAGCCATCCTATGTTGTCAAAATGGGCAGGGGTGAGGTGGGTTTAGGAGTAAGGTCAAGCAGTAGTCTGACCAGTTTGTTTTGTGGTGTTTGTAGAGCGGGGGAAAGGGAGCGTGTGAATGAATGGTCCGTGTACGTTTTGATAGTTCGTTTTTCGTTTCAACCGGAAATACGAAAAAAACTAAAAGAAACGGAAATACGAGGTGTTTTCCTATTTCCGTTTGAAACCAAAATCGAAAAAACGGGGAAAAACAGAAATACAGAGCTGTTTTTCGTATTTTGGTGTCGGAATCAAATGAAAAAAATAAAGGAGTAAATAATGGGCCGATTTTGGTTTTTGACCTGTCGTATTCGATTTATATAGAATAATCTTCAGGACGAAGAGATAGCGTTTATATGTTTATTCAAAGGTAAGTATCGTTCAGCATGAGTGTAACTCCATTCACGGCTGGCAGCCAACTGACTGTCAGGACCCCTGGTCAGGTATACATAAGCAAGGCGCGCCTGTCGTAATGATATATTCACAGCATGAATAATATAGTAAAGATATATTCAAAGCATGAATATTACAGACCATTCCCTATTTCGTTATTCCTTTTTGATGTGAAGAATGGAGAACGGAACCACGTGACAAGTACATTTTTCAATGTAAAAGCCCTGCACGATCTTAACGAATATGTATAACGTTATTAAATATGATATAATAGAAGTTAAGAATAGGTACAGTTAGGGGCGCCCCAGTGGTGAACCACATAGCGCGCTCAGCCGCAACACGGCCGACCCGGGTTCGGCTCTCGAACTCGTCGTTATTTGCCGAATGTCTTCCCTTCCCCCCACTCTGTCTCCCATTCCTCCTCTGTCTCTCTCTACTGGACTGCCCAGTGGTATGTCATAAATGTATAGATGTAGCAGTACTGACTATCTGTATGTCATGTATGTCATATATGTCCTGATGAATTGAAAATGGGGGACCCTGATGTAAACAAGACGAAAGTCTTTCTCTGGTCTTCTGCATCCCCTTAACAATTGTGTGTATTGAGCTGTACTGTATTGTACCCATTCTGCAATCTGTTAATAAAGTTTTCAATCAATCAATCAATCAGCAATAAAGCGATAAAACGCCAAAAAATAAATCTTTAATAAAAAAAATAATAATAATAGGTACAGTTTATCATTACAGGACGTGATGTGAGTGTGTCTGACTGGAATAATGCAGTGTATGTATATGAGGAATTTCCGTTTTTCACCACAAGGTGGTAGCAAATCATTTTTAATCCATTGCAATGGCTTGATTTTACAAGCTGCCTATGCTATAAAGCAAATAGATCTTTTCAATAGAAGGTTACCCTACAAACCTACATGTTAAATGATATGGAAGTTAAAAATAGTTACAGATCAAATAAATAGATAGATATGGTAGGTTATAGAAACTAGAACAGCTTCAAAGGACATATTTGAGCTGTTGATATGTTGATATACGCTGCATTTCAGTAGAAATATTGCATCCTGATTGATAATGTAGTATAATTTGCCTGTGTTAAATTATACTTGTTCTTAAGTAATCGGTGTTAACTTCCATTTTGGAACTCAAGATAAAGGTTTAAAGTAAATTCTCAGGTGACTGAGCCACAGGAAGCATAATGGTTCATTTGAATATAGTACTAAGTCACAGCTGAGATCGCTAGACAGAGGACAGGAGGTAACATAGTCTTGTGACTATACTAGCTACCCTGTTGAAAACAGCTTCAAAGGAAAATACACAAAGAAAATCATTGATCATGTTAGAGTGTGAAGTTTCAGTGCCTTCTGTGGCACAGAGACACAGATAATGGAAGAGGAGGAAGCAGTGTTTAATATTTAGTAATCAGGACACATTAGAAATGTATTTTTCTATATTCAATTTAACTTTGATTAAACTGCAATTATCACTGAAATTATGTGTTCAATAAGGGGAACCAAATGATATTAAACTTGAAGTGGTTTATAGCCAAATTCACAGGATTAACACTTTGAGTGCCACGGACGCTTTATGTCGTTAGTTCATGCCGCCCGTTGAATGCCAGCAACGCTATATAGCGTTTGTTTGTCGTTTATTTTTTTTATTAGCGATTTGAATTCATATTTCATCAATCGAGCCTCACGCTAGTGCTCCAAACCCTCTCTGAGCTCCATTGGGAAAATACCGCCCCCTATCGTCTCTCCCTGTGTAACTGCACCCCATTGGATTCCAGTAAATGCTGTTTATCACGGAAAAGTTATATTTTCCTGAAACTTTCAAGAAAACGAGGGCTTTTCAAAATGCTATAAAACGGAAATGAACCGATTAAAAAAACAATCCGTTTCGACAATGTTGACTGCAAACAAGTCATTGATAAGCGACGGGCAGATTAGACACATAGCCATAATTTAAGACATACTGTAGATTATGCGTTCACAATGCTATCATTGAAGTGGGTGGTGGCATTCAACGGGGGTAAGGCGCACCGCATTGCTGGTAATCAAAGTGTTAATGGGACACCACTTGCAAATAGTTTATATTAGTATTAAATAATGTAATTATTTAGAAAGGCATGGTTTAAGACTTTAAGGAATCTAGGTGAATAATTTGAATAAATCAAATGATGAAATGTAATCTCTATACACTGAAATGGAAATAACTAATGTGACTATAAGCTTTGTGGGTTTACTTTGGCACAAACGAGTAATGATTTATGTTGACATGTGTGTCCTTGAGAGAATTACATTAATATCTATGTATCATGTTTGGTCAATATAATAGTGACAATGATTAGTGTTACAAAGGGTCAGATTAAACCGAATATATATATTTATTGCTTGAGACCCCATGTATAATATTTGTATATCGTCTGATATCCCTTGTATATTCTTTGTACATATACACGGAATATCCCTTTACCTAGGTACAGGCCAGACCATAATATTCGTTCTCCTATTGGACAGCGACCCCCTAGGCGCCACGGCCATACCCCCAATGCCGAGTTCAAAGCCACCGCCAAGGCTTGTCTCAACATGCCCAGATTTGCGCAGTAATACGAGACAGAAATAAGGCTGGTACTAGATTATTCACCTTACGTATAAATACGTCGCAGGTGGATACAGCAGTAGTCTTGTCTTATCCTAAAACGTTCGTTCAACGTATCGTTCGTTCCTTACTAGTAAAGCCTTCATCACGAGTCAACGACCAAGTGAAGTGAGCAACCTTGCATCTAAATAGAGCACTTAGAACCGCGTGCGAATAGGATAGTAAAAGTGTCAGAGCTTAGTGAAATAACGTCAAGTTCGACCTAGTTAAATGTGAAGTACCGTGCACAGGAGAATCTACACCGGTGAATGCAGAGCCCTTTCCGGCTGGATTATTATTGCTTTGGTACCGTGGCTGCTGGAGCAGAGAACCGTCTACCCCGCTGCTGTGTGGGATTTACCCGTGAGGAGCATCACTCGAGCCCGTCTCTAGGAAGAGGCTGGCTGGCTTTCATCCATGCTGTCCCGCATACTTGGATTATAGTTGCTGCTTTGTCTGCCGATCGAGGGGAGTATATGTACCGCCTCCCATAGCTGGAGCTTATTGATTCCTCGTTGATCCAGACTTTTGCATTCGAACATTCCTCTCCCCTGCTGGCTTACAACCGGAGGGAACCCCCTTAGTATCTCCAGCTGACCTACGAGTGTGCCTTATATAATTCTTATGCTACAGGTGGTATTAATTATCCCCTTCGTAATATGCTCATGGACTTACGCTCTTGACCTATTCATGCACATTCTTCGCCTTACAAGCGCAACTCTAATTCTCAATAAATGTAAAATAATATTGATGCTCTTCTAATAAATATTACAAACAGTACTTTCCTTGTTAAGCCGTGTTATTGTGTGGGTGTTCATCTCATATACCTGTGTACTGTATGGCCAGTAGTAATGTACATAACTCAGTAGTGGTTTAATGATACCATACTTATTCAATACAGTCAGGGAATTGTACCCCTCAGTTACAATTAGGCCTTAAACTCATTTGGAAAGAAATGCTGTCTTAATAAAGTTTTCAATCAATCACACGGGTCCCTCTGCTCTGCAGTGGACAGAAAATAAATTGTCTGCTATCCCTTCCCACTTTATCCAATAATGAGAGAGAACCCTAGATATTTTACTTATTTCAAGACATCTTGCCAAATCAGATTTGCTTACAAAATACCACTTACACAGCACCTTTAATTTCCCACCCTTTATTATGTGTCGTCCAACGTGTCCGTTTTATATTGATTGATTGATTGATTGAAAACTTTATTAACAGATTGCAGAATGGGTACAGTACAGCTCAATACATACAATTGTTAAGGGGATGCAGACCAGAGAAAGACGTTTGTCTTGTTTACATCAGGGTCCCCCATTTTCAAATCATAGTGAAAACACTTGTCTGAAGTGGGATTCGAACCCACGCCTCCAGAGGAGACTGCGACCTGAACGCAGCGCCTTAGACCGCTCGGCCATCCAGACTCTCTGGGATCCGTTACAATCGATGGCACCCCCTCTCGTGTTGATTGATTAAAAACTTTATTAACAGATTGCAGAATGGGTACAGTACAGCTCAATACATACAATTGTTAAGGGGATGCAGACCAGAGAAAGACTTTCGTCTTGTTTACATCAGGGTCCCCCATTTTCAATTCATCGTAACATATATGACATACATTACAGATAGACAGTACTGCTACATCTATACATTTATGACATACCAGATTTGCAAATACAGTACTGTTTGTGATACAAAAAGAGTCCAGAAAAAAAGTATATACATTTGGCGTAGAAACTGTACATTGGATTGGGTACATATGTATATACTCTGTCAGGATCTATGGGTAACAGTACTGTATATTTGAATATCGTATATGTCACAAATGTAACAGTATACTAAATACCTGTATGTCTGTCCCTATGTATGTTGTGTATGTCATAAATGTCACTATGAATTGAAAATGGGGGACCCTGATGTAAACAAGACGAAAGTATTTCTCTGGTCTGCATCCCCTTAACAATTGTGTGTATTGAGCTGTACTGTATTGTACCCATTCTGCAATCTGTTAAATAAAGTTTTCATTCATTCATTCATTTCAGTTGAAAAATTATTCCCCTACGTTGCGTGGTGGTGGTGACACATTAATTGTAGGCTATGTGTCACGGATCGATTTGAAATTGTGACCGGTCACTTCATAGGAATTCCCCTAAACCCTGTCTCGTTACCTCTGACCTAGATACTTAAAAGGCTATAGCACTTCCGCGTTACATGGAGCTCGTGGAGGGGGAATATAACCACTTTACCCCCCTTCACTACCCACTTTCAAAAACACTCTAAAAAAACACCTACTGTACGGGAGACTGCAATTCGAAACTGGCCCCTGTAAATGTCCGAAACTGCCCCCCCCCCCCCACAACCCCCTCCTGGGGGACCTTGATGGAAACAAGACAAACGTCTTTTTCAGGTCTGCATCCCCTTAACAATTGTATGTATTGAGCTGTACTGTACTGTACCCATTCTGCAATCTGTTAATAAAGTTTTCAATCAATCAATCAATCAATCAATACCCCCCTACGCCCCCGCTGCGTGATTACGAAACCTAGCCGCATTTCTCGGAGACGCTCTCTGATTGGCACTGACGCGTTTGCCCAATCCGTGACGAGCTGTGTCTTTGCCCATTTCCACGTCAAACAGCCTGCAAACTACCTGGCGTTCTATCGCCATGCTCTAAGACAAACTCTAACCTTAACCAACTTCGAAAGAGTGCCTAAGCTTAACCAGTGTAGAAACAGGCGTCGGCCAATCAGAGAGCGTCTCCGAGAAATGCGGCTAGGTTTCGTAATCACCCCCCCCCCCCGCTCTCTCCTACGACCTCAAAATACCGGAAGTGCGATAAACCGAGAATATAAATATTGAGCCGCTGTTACCACTCAGTCATAAGCCAGTCACTCGTTTCATACGGGAGGAGGAGTTGAAAGCGCATTGAATTTACTTTTGACGCGGATACATCGGTAAGATCAGCTTGTATTCATATATTGTATTTTGTGACTATTTCATTTAGACACTTTTTAAACACCACACCATATTGTATCTGTGTATTACTAAAACATTTGCACTATCTCTTTCTTTTTGCATTTAAAAAAGTTTGCGTTTGTACTTCATTGTCTGCATTTTGTACTTTATTTTGTACTTTAGTTAGTTCGTACTTTAGTTGTATATTGTATACATTGTACAGTAGTGTTTGGTCTCTATTCTGTTGACCTTTTCACTGTATGAAGCACAATCTCAGGGGGTTCCATACAGAACCAAGCATTTCACTGTAATGTATGTACATGTACCCATGTGACAAAAAAAACTTGAACTGGCTTTCGCAAGTTCTATTTTAATTATATTAAGGTTTCGTTGTATATCCACTGCATCATCATAGTCTACTGTAGATTACTATTATAGTGGTATAATAGCAATCAAATATGTATTCAAAGTATCGATTCGAAAGGTTACACCTTTCGTATCATCTTCGTATTGTTTTCTTACGCCCCGAGCACACTGCTCACGAATGAACACGGACGGACGGGCGGCTGCCTCTTCACTTCCGCTCCCATGTTAACGGACGATAGTAGGCACACTGGCCGCGAGTGGGAGCGCGCCTCCCGAGTGGCTGGCGAGCGGCAAGCTATTTTTTCGCCTCGATCCTATTTGAGGCGGCGCGCCACGCGCATTGTCACAGAAATACAATTGAATATCTGCATTATTACCACAGATATAGATGTTGTTCAACCAGCTGTGTCTGTATCTGCAAATAAACGCCTTGAATGTTTGTCTGTATGTTTGTTTATACCTATAACTATTACAATGTTGCATAATAATAATAATAATAATAATAATAATAATAATAATAATAATAATAATAATAATAATAATAATAATATTATTAATAATAATAATAATAATAATAATAATAATAATAATAATAAGCTCTTGCTGCTGCTGGGGCTACACGCTGCTCTTTCAGGAGTACAGTCACACTGATCATCATTCTAAAATGACTGACTTCGCATATAGACTAGGCATTTACAGCTGTCCCAATGTAAATATGCCTTCCTCGGTGCGCTTCCGCACGCTCAAGTCGTAGGTCCAGTGTGCCTGACCAGGGCCCCGTTTCATGTACCGGGATAACCGAGTTAGCCGGATAACTTTAGCTGGATAACTGGGTTAGCCTGACTTTCCGATTTCATGTACCTGGATTTTCCAAATCACCATGACAACATATCCAAAAGTTTGAGCCTGGTCGAAAGCAGAGTTCAAGTTCAAGTTAGCCTGAACTATCGCCACGCCCCCGCAAAGAAGTGACAGCCCGTTTCCTGAAACTATTCCCACAGTCTACGATCTGCATTATACCATTCTGAATTACGTTTTTGTGCTCCATTCTTCCAGAGGGGGCTTTTGAAATGTAAAATAGACCCAAAATGCTGATATTAAATTCACTTTGTCCTAAATAATGCACGTTATATATACCGTGGCGACGGTGGCGCTCGCTCGTGCGATGTACACATGATGTGGTTATTTTAATTGTAACTGGGATTAAGATGTCTGATGAGATGCGCTGTTTGACGGATTTGAGAAATTGAATGAGCCGTTGACGTCACATTAATGAATGAGGATAAAGAGATAAACTTCATTCAAAACAAAGGATATTCTAAACACGGGTCTCTCGTTCATTAATGTATAAACAATGAATTTATCCCATCTGGCTCTGTGGCCCAGCGGTAGTGCTCAAGCCTCCCAATCCACCGACCGGGGTTCAAATCCCCGTGTTTCCAATATGATTTTTTTGAATATAATATTAATGATTATACGCCAAAGTAGCCTGGTTTTAAGTTAAAATATTATAAATCTACATGCATTGAGGATGTCATTCTTTATATAGCTCTCAACGTGCACCAAATTGAATTATTCCTATATTGCAAAAAGAAGGACCCCGGTCTTGAACCCGGGTCGTCCGTGTGGAAGTCAAAAGAACAACCCGTTGGACCACATTGGAGATAAGTTAAATATTGACTATACATCAATCAATGGGCAAGAAAGCCGTCTCGTAATTCTGTATAACAGTTAACTAGTTATTTTCGCTAGCAAGATCTCATTTGATTATTCAATCCAGCAGGCAAGTTTAAAGAAATATAATCTGATTGATTGAGGTAATGAGGGACTTAGAATTAGCCTATAGATAACGCATTTAACTTGTCGGCGAGGCGATTGAGCCTATTGCAATCTGTCAATAAAGTCTTAAATCAATTAATCAATCAATGCCGTTGAGAATCAGGGTCTCTGCCATCGATACGTGCTGGCTTTCCACCTAAAACGGGAGCGCGCATCTAGCCTGACTTGAGCCTGACTCTCAAGTCTGGCTTGAGTTAACGAGACTGAATCCTCCTTTGTGAAACAGGAAAATCCCGGCTTTGAACATCGGGTTAACTGAAGCTGGATAATGGACATGTTGATCGACTTAGTTGAACCACGTACATGAAACAGGGCCCAGGCGCGCGATCTCACGAGGGAGCCGCACGTGAAATTCGTTCGTGAGCAGTGAGTTCGGGGCGTTATACGTATCGCCGCGACGTCATGCGCCTCGAGTCACACTTTCGTTTTTTTTCGTTTTTGTCAGCCAAGCACACTGATGTAGTACACTGCCAAAGCAGTAGGTGGCAGTAGGTGGCAAACATGAAGGCAATTTCAACCAATCAGAACGAATGTGCCAATACACTTCCTGGTGGAAGCTCCAGCAAAAGAAAATGTCAATAAGGCAGGCGCCTATGCCGCGCCACCATCTTGCTTTACTCAATGCAGCAATAATTTTTCAGCAAAGCCTAATAAAAGTGCAATAAACAAAACGGATACATTCACTGTGTGTTCTGCCTGTCATTTGTTGATGAAACAAAACTAACATCAACACAAGTGACCACCAAGAGCGGATAGTTTAGGCTAAAAAACGATCGGTAGCATTGTAGCATTGTTAGCTGCATGCTAACGTCAATGGAGTATGCCATTATAACAATATAGCATTGTGGCTAGAAGCTAACGTTAGCTCACGCTACTTAGCCAGCATCAAAACTGATGATATCGCGAGCTATCAGTAGTTAGATAACATTAGAGACAACGCTGTGTGTATTAAACAAAGGTGAATAGATGACTGGGCCATTTTGTTTAATGCTTCTTAAGTTGAAAGAGGAACTCTGAGCTAACAGGGTCTGAATCCTGATAGCTCACGTTAGCCAGCTGCTCATGCAATCGGTAATGCTAGCAGAATGAATGGATGTAAACTTTATTTAACATATTGCATATGGGTACAATACAATACGGCTCAATACAAACAATTGTTAAGGGAATGCAGACTGTTGTAGCTTGGACTGGGGTCCTTATAACAATAACTTGACAACACATGGTAGCTGAAGCTATTTGGGACACGGAGCTCTGTCCCAAACACACACACTGTACACAGGAAGGGCACGCAGATGGTATCTACTGCGCATGGGCGTTTTCGCAACAACTGCTCCGTGCTGACTACACGCTGTTGTCGAAGCGGTTTTTTTGCGTATCTCCAAACGCAAACACAATTTTGCGTTTCAGCCGTATCCACAAAAAAATGCCAAAAAACGCATTTCTGTGTAGATAGGACATCAAACGTCGTCAAAAACGTATAAAAAAACGCCAGGAATACACTAGTCTAACCATAGACTAGCCTTAGTCTACTTGTGACACTTGGATAGACACAAAACAAAACGTGTTCAACGTCCTACGTCATAACTCATTCATTAAAGTTGATGTTACAATGTTTTTTTACACTAACATTTAAATGTCTTTTTCTCTAGGTTTAACAGGTAGACATGGCAGCAGTTGAAGTTGAAGTCCCAAACCAGGTATGTCTGGTCATCTGGAACACTTTCTATTCTACATTCATTTTCTACTACATTTCTACAATTTTATTGACTGACTTTAATTAACATTGTCAAATAAACGACTGATACATAGGTTGTCTGTCTGTTATGTTTGACCAAAACCTGTTGATTGTATAGCCTTTTAAACGGGAACGTCCCTGAATTTCAGCATCAATATGTTATTGTTGTTTCCAAGCCAAGGGTAGTTTTTAGTTGGAATGATTTAGAAACACCCTTGAGTCAATTTCCGCTGTCAGTTAAGCAGCAGTGTGCCTACATTTGGAGGAAATAACACAAGAGTAGTTTGTTCATCGCTTTCTACATGCTTTCTAGTCACCTTTTGACCCCAAATTAGGGAACTTAAGTGAACGAGTGGTTTTGTGTCTTATCGCCCTTTTCACTCTCCATGGGTATGCAGCTATGTTTCTAGCATATAGCGATAGAGTGACGATACATTTCCTGATAGTTTTAGGACGATACTAGTAGCAACAACATACAGCCTACACTCACTGTAAGAAAAAAAGCTGCAAGAAAACGGTAAATGTCTGGCATCAATGGTTTCCAAATACTTACTGTCAAATTACAGTCAAATCAAATACATTTACAGATTACAACCTTTATTTAATGGTTCATATTTTGATAAAAGGTAATTTACTGTATTTTTTATGGCATTTGCACTTAAAGTAGAAAAAACAGTAATCTGTAAAATAATACAGTGAATTTCCTGTGAAAAAACATAATTATTTTTTACAGTGTAGCGGGACAGTTTTTGATTTCCATTGATTTGTTCCCAGAACCTGGTGGAGCGTGTGAGCAGCCTCCTGTTGGTGAGCTCCACCTATGGCATGCTGTCCAGTGTCTACTGCAGCACCAAGGAGACCTACCCGTACATCAAGTCTGTGTGTGAGGCAGCAGAGCAGGGCGTGAGAACCATCACGTCTGTGGCTCTCACCAGTGCCATGCCCATCATCAGCAAGCTGGAGCCTCAGAGTAAGAAAAAATTAAATAATAATGATTTTGACCTACATAGATTTAGGTAACAATTGCAACTTCGAAGTGTGTTTTATTTACAATATCTTCTATATCACATCAAATGTTTTGTGCTCATTGTGAAACTGGAATTCCTTGTCAAGTGAGTGTGTGGACCTAATGAGCCAGAGGCTTTTCTGGGATTTCCAAACCAGTCAGCAGACTCATTCTCATCTTAACCTCTGACCCAATTATATGATCTATCGCCTTACGATCACGCCGAGGCACGATACAATTTTTTAAACAATATGTTTATTGGTATTTTTTTTTCTTCAGTTTTACAGCATCAGTTCAACAGTTCAACAACCATACAAAAGGAAATGCTGCCAACTGCCCCCCTCCCCGAGTTACAGAAAAATAGATACAAAATACCCCCCCCCCCCCCTAAAATAAAAATAAAAAATCATTATAAACAAAAAGAAAACCTCTAGGCCAGACCCCCCCCCTCCCCTCCCCCAGACTAGGACCTCAACAAATTCAGTTTTTTCTTTTTTTTTACACATTTTGAGAATTTAGTAAACCCAGTTACACCCGTCTAACAGGTGCCTGTACTTCTATACCAAACAAATAAATATCTAACGTTACATCTTTTCTCTTCAAAGAGCAACTAATAACATTTACAGTATCATTCATTGCAATATATACCCATCAGAAAGACAAAAGGGAGCTTCAATAATAGCCTACATCATCAACCTACTATGTAATCTGTTCTAAGTATTGCCTGCCCTAAACCCAGCCCAGCATTTATCAAAGAGATGTGGTTTTTTCTTAAGATTGAACATTATTTTCTCTGATGCCATGTACGAAGAGATTTCACTAAGCCACATAGACATGGGCGGGGATTCAGCACTTTTCCACAGCATGGCAATACACTTGTTCCCTGCAATCATGGCCAATTTAATGATCCGCACCTTGCCTCTCTTATCTGGAGAAATGTCAGACATGTCTCCTAATAATGCTAATTTAGGTGTACATGGGATCTCAAACCCTGTGACCTCTTCGAGAGAGGCACGATACAATTACCGTTACTTAAAGTGACGACCCACTCAAATCGTTCACTTTAAACAAGTCTTTTTAACACTACACCACATTTTATCTATTTATTACTAAAATATTTGCATTATATCTCTAGCTCATTTTAGCATTTTGTTTGCATTTTGTACTTTAGTTTTGTATATTGTATATTTTGTATAGTGTTTAGTCTTTATTCTTTTTACTTTCTTTTTTATTGTATGAAGCACAATCGCAGGAGGCTCATACAGAACCAAGCATTTCAGCACTGTATATGTGACAAATAAAACCACAAAAAACACAAATAAAATAAAACTTGAACTTGAAACTTGAATTGCCCCATCCATAAATACCTCTTACTGCAGTGAGACATGTTTATTTCTTTACCCTTTTGTACACATCCTGTATCAGCCTGCGTTACTCAGTATTGTCTGTTCTTGTTTTATTGCCAACAGTCACCATCGCCAACGACTTGGCCTGTAAAGGTCTGGACAAGATTGAGAAAACGTTACCGATCCTCCACCAGCCTTCCGACCAGGTATGTGGCTGCTCTTTGCACAAGGATTGGCACGGCTAGATGCCAGGAAGGTTTGGCACAGAGAGAGTTAGCCAATCTTCTGGCGGCTTATCTATGACCTCTGTCCCGTCTGACACCGCGTTGCCTCATTTGGGCTGAGCTCACAACCAAACTGAAATCCTTTTCTCCTTTTTTATTTATTTTTTGCCTTTCTATCTTTTTCTCCTACCACATGCTGCCCTACTGTCGGTCTGGGGAGGGTGTAGACTACCACATGCTGCCCTACTGTTGGTCTGGGGAGGGTGTAGACTACCACATGCTGCCCTACTGTTGGTCTGGGGAGGGTGTAGACTACCACATGCTGCCCTACTGTCGGTCTGGTGGAGGGTGTACACTACTACATGCTGCCCTACTGTCGGTCTGGTGGAGGGTGTAGACTACTACATGCTGCCCTACTGTCGGTCTGGTGGAGGGTGTAGACTACTACATGCTGCCCTACTGTCAGTCCGGGGAGGGTGTAGACTACCACACGCTGCCCTACTGTCGGTCTGGTGGAGGGTGTAGACTACCACATGCTGCCCTACTGTCGGTCTGGTGGAGGGTGTAGACTACCACATGCTGCCCTACTGTCGGTCTGGTGGAGGGTGTAGACTACCACATGCTGCCCTACTGTCGGTCTGGTGGAGAGTGTAGACTACTACATGCTGCCCTACTGTCGGTCTGGTGGAGGGTGTAGACTACTACATGCTGCCCTACCGTCAGTCCGGGGAGGGTGTAGACTATCATATGCCTCCTCCAATACATGTGGAGTCGCCAGCCTCTTCTTTTCACCTGACAGCGAGGAGTTTCACTGGGAGAACGTAACGCGTGCAGAGGTTCACGCTATTTCCCCCAGGTCCATGCTGAACAGGCGACCCGACCGACTAGTAGGAGTCGCTGTTTGCAACGACCAGGACTCATCCCACCGGGTTCCTACCCGCGAACACTGACAATCGTGTTCGTAGGGATGACTGACCGAGCCACTGACAGCTGTAATCGAACCCAGAGTCTCTGTCTCTGGTGGTAGGCGAGTGCTTAGACCTCTACGCTACTCCCCTTTTTTACATTTTCTTCTCTTCTTTTCCTCCCGCCCAGATCGTAGCCAGCGCCAAGGGCGTGGTCACCGGCGCTAAGGACACCGTCTCCGACACGCTGACCAGCGTGGCGCAAATGGCGCGGGGCGTGGTGCAGGAGGGAGTGGAGATGACCAGGGCTGTGGTCAGTGGCGGCGTCAACACCGTGCTGGAGACCCGCATGGCTCGGCTGGTCAGCAGTGGGGTGGACATGGCCCTCGGGACGTCCGAGAGCTTGGTGGACCAGTACCTGCCCCTGACCGAGGACGAGCTGGGTGGGTTGGCTCAGAGACAAGGTCTTAGTGTCGGCAAACAGCGGGCTACATGGCTACATAGCTACATGGCTAGTTTGGCTACATAGCTACATGGCTACATGGCTACAGGGCTACATGTAGGGTTGCCACCCGTCCCGTAAAATACGGAATCGTCCCGTAATTGGAAACTAAAAGACGCATTCCGTATTGGACTAATACGGGATGCACTTTGTCCCGTATTTTAAGGTTGCCAGCCGACCTACAAAAACAAGCCAAAAACAAGCAAAATTGTGTCCAAAAGTTGCGGAAAATAAACAGACTTGGCAACTCTGGTATGATGGGCGTGCGCTCAGCAGCTCACGACCAATGAGAATTCGCGCTTTCACGTTGCTAAAATACATTCTGTGCCGTTGTGCCAATCCTCAAGTTACTTCTGCTCAGCTCAGTCACTGCATCACTGTGCTGTTTGAAAATGTCTACAGCAGACAATACTCCACCGCGTCCTAAAAAGACAAAACGCCTCCAGCAGTACAGACCTGAGTGGGAACTGGCAAACCCCTAGCTTGATAGCATCAGTGGAGATGTTTATAAAGCAAACTGCAAAGTATGTAGGTGTGTGTTTTCTGTGGTGCATAGTGGACTGACTGACATCAGACATTAATATTGAGTTTTTAAAGTCTAATAAATAAACATGTATTTATATTAATCAATATAATTAAATAGTGTGCCCATTTAAACTCTTATGTTGTTATGCTCATCTGGAAAAACGGAATTCTTCATAATGGATTAACAGTTAATAAATACATAAATGCAAAAATACATAAATAAATACTTAAACATAAATAAATAAATAAATAGTGTTCAGACAACAATATAATTTTTTTTCCGGACAGGTGTCCCTTATTTCTATTAGTGAAAGGTGGCAACCCTAGCTACATGGCTACATGGCTACATAGCTACATGGCTACATAGCTGAACTGAAGTGACCCCCCCCCTCTTTTCTCGACCCTCCCCCTCGGACGAACAAAGTGAACTGGACCGATTCCAACATCAACAGCGCACTGCAGTTCACTCATCTCAATGGCTGATCCCTGATCAGAAGTATGTTGCCTCATCTCAAAAGCCTGTTGGATATTTCTTCTGTCAGAGCAAGTCGGATCCATGTCAAATTCTAATAGATTGATTAAAATGTATTATCATCATACAGCACAAGTGCAGTACAACGAAAGGAAGTTTGGCATCCAACCAGAGTGCAAATGTAACAGTAAAGTGCAATAGTAATATACAATGTACAGGTGATTAAACTGGGTATGTGTGAGGAAAGCAACACTTATGATTGGAGGATAAAGAAAAGAGGGCAGGGTTTGAGATAGGTCAATTGTATTGAATGAATCTAAAAGCACACATACTGTGCCTCTATTTCACATGGATCCACCTTTTTCTGACAGAAAGAAATGTCCAATAGGCTTTTGAGAGGAGGCAACATGCCTCTAACCGGGGGTCAAACGTGGTGATGATTGAGCCGCAGTTTGCTGTCGATGTTGGAATTGGTCCAGTTTTCAGCAGGAAAAACAGCAGCTTGTCAAAGAGGAAGTTTGCTTCAGGGGTCAATGTTCTCCGTCTCAGAGTGACAAATAAACATTAGCGGTTGTTTGCAGCTGGAAGATAAACCCAGAGGCTCACAGAGGCTACTAGGACATTATCCTATAAACAATGCTGCCAATTAGCCTACTAGCCTTCTTAAATGTTTGTATCAATGGACCCCCTTGTAAACGACAAACATGCCAGAAGCTGTCCTTACTAGGCACGATAGAGGGGATAAAAGTATTAAAAACCATTGTAGTCTCCTTTCCTTCCCTTTTATTGAAGACCTAAACCAATGTACAAGAACAAATACATCTTCACAGTAAAATTCATATAATATTATTATAATTATTTTGAACAGATTAGACTTTTGAGAACTGAACATTGTAACAATGATACCTAATGAAACAATAGGGCGGTAAACTTCTGAGAAAATGTTTCAATTTCAACTTCAAGTTTGCTTTTATTTGTCCATCTGAAATGGTCAACATGCTTTTAACTTCACGCCTCCGTCCCCCTTGTCGCGACAGAAACGGAGGCCAAGATGGTGAGAGGCTTTGACCAGGAGCAGCCGAGCTACTACGTCCGCCTGGGGTCCCTCTCCACCAAGCTCCGCAAGCGGGCGTACGCCAAGGCCCTGGCCCATGTACAGGATGCCAAGCAGCGCAGTCACGAGTCCATCACCAAGCTGAACCACACCTTTGACCTGGTGGGTGAGCTGGAGGGCTGTAGTTATTCAAAGTAACAGTACTTTTTTGACCTTAGTCACGTTACAGTAAGTGAGATATCCATAGCATTGGTGATGAGGAAAGGTTAATAGTTTGGTTTTGGAGGCATTGTTCTTCACTATGAGCAGGGGAAAGCCCCTGGCATCAATAGTTACCATTGGTTTTTTTTGTCTGTTACGGTACACTGTGACCAATGTTTTAGGAATATATAGATGAGAAGCTAAATCATACACATCTACCAGATTCAAAATCAGAAGTAACAGATTACATTAAGGAGATTCTCTTTCCCAAGTGGTAGCTTGTGGCCAGTGAACCGTCCGGTAAAGTTGTTGAATATTCCTTCTTTCCAGATTGAATATGCCAGAAATAACATTAATGGGGCCAACCACAAGGTGTACGACAAGCTGAGCCCCTTTGTGGACTGGAGGTCCAGTGGTCCGACCCAGGCCAATGGCCACGGGGCAGAGGTAAGGTTCTTCAGCTGGGCAAAACATAAATAAATAGATAAGAAGTAGAGTCTGAATGAAACAATGAGAGACAGTTTTGGAAAAGTAAAGATGTAACATTACATTTCTATTCCTTGCATTAGGGTTTTATTCTATTTATCAGTGAAGTATCATTTGATGAGGGTGAGCGCTGGTCTCAAGAAGAATTCAGACTGGAGATGGTTTTCAAGAGGCAATGGCTCAGTTGATGAAGAAGGTGATTTAATTCAGCATACAAGCATAGGTTACACAGCAACAGTGGTCCATCCTGACACAGACAACTTGGTTCTGTCGAGTGTGTCCCCTAATGTCAAGATGTGTGGCTTATATGTGTTTACCGAATCTAAATGCTGTGATACCTGGGTAAACTGGTTTGGTCTCTGCCTCAAATGGAAAACCAACACAGACCACATACACAAAAAAGCAAATCAAAGACTCTTCTTTCTCCGCCAGCTTAAGAAATACAGAGTCAATAAACATCTCTTGCTCCGTTTCTACCAGGCCATTATACAAAGCATCCTCACCTTCTCCATAACTGTTTGGTACAGCAATCTGGACACTCACTCAAAAAACAAACTACAAAGAATCATCAATAAATCCTCAAAAATAATCTGCACCCCCCTCCCTTCCCTCGAATCACTCCACCGCCAAATCACAATCAGGAGAGCCAGGAAAATCATCTCCGACCCCACTCACCCAGCACACCACATCTTCCAGCTGCTGCCCTCCGGGAGGCGCTACAGATCCCTGACCACCAAAACAACCCGGTTCAAAAACAGCTTCTTCCCCACTGCCATACGGACACTGAACTCCCTGTAGCACCCCCCCCCCCCCCCTGTAGTACCCCCCGCAACCCCCCTTACCTCTGCTGACATGGACATGGACAAACTCGGAACTGTATCTATGTAATTGTGTTTTCTTTTATGTACGCTGTAAGTGATGTTATATGTTCTATGTTTTTATGTTTTTATGTTGGAACTGCTATGAAATCTGCACTGAAACTAAATTCCACCAGCCTGGCTGGGTGGTCATTAAATAAATTGATTGATTGATTGATTGGTCTGCGTGAGGTTCTAATGGGTGAGGGGGTGTGAGCTCAACTCTCGGTCACCTGCAATACTGGGTGTGTGTGTCATTCATCAGTGTGTGTGGTCCACTTAACCAGTCTGTCTTGTTAGTTTAGACAATGGTCACATGAGAGTGTGTGTGTGTGTGTGTGTCATGAAACTAGTGTGTGATTAGGTCAGTCTGGGTGGATTGTGTCTGGGTGGATTAATATTATTTATCTAGCTAGTTTTAATTTAATCTTAAATCAATGGCCCTATGAACATAAATTGTTACGTCATTAGCTATCCATGTTTGTGAACGCACACACAAACGTCCACAGTAAGACAAGATATTACACGTCTGTCTGACCTCATCCGTCTCCTCCTCCTCCACTCAGGCCATCGAGTCTCGTACCCTGGGCCTGGCACGCTCCCTCACCCAGCAGCTGCAGACCACATGTCTGGTCTTCGTGTCCGGCCTGAAGGGCCTTCCCAACAACATCCAGCAGGAGGCGCTGTCGCTCAGCCACTCGGCCGCACAGGTCTACACCAGCTTCAGTCAGGCCGTCTCCTTCAGGGACCTTCCAGACGGTGTGCTGGCCAGCAGCAAATCCAAGTTGGTCAAGATGAAGGAATCTATCGACAGCGTCATGGATTACCTCGTCAATAACACGCCGCTCAACTGGCTGGTCGGGCCCTTCTACCCCCGGCTCCCTCCTCCGGAACAGGCCCCGGCCCCAGCCACACCCACCACGTCCCCCCTCTCCCCACCGCACCAGAAGGCCCCCATGGAGGTGGAGATGGCGTCACTTGGTTCCGACAAGCTATTAGTGGTTGATGCAGTTTTATAAACACAATGCTTTTTTATTCATAATAATAATAATTCAGAGAATGTTGTAGGATGAAATTATTTTAACTGCTTTTAGTGACACACACACAGCTATTTACATTCTGCGGCTGCAATGCTGTATTATCCATTTCCATATCAATCCAAATAAACTGCTGTTTTCACAACTTTTACCTGAATTTAGTCTATTTTTTATATATAATCATTGAACAGGTGACTACTACTTACACAAGCTTATGTTAACTACTGTATGTGTGCTATACTGCTTGAAAGAGACCAAATTGTCAGGTGGTCCAAATACGCTGTTGTCGGGTGAAAACCCCGTAAACTTTTCTGGAATTAAAGAGAAATTCCACCGCAAAGCAACATTAAACTTGTTTAGATTAGATTAGAATCAAATACATTGTCATCATACAGCACAAGTACAGAACAACAAAAATAAGTTTGGCATCTAAACAGAGTGCAAATGTAACAGTAAAGTGCAATAGTAATATACAACGTACATGTCATAAAACTGGGTATAAAATATATAAATTAGTACTACTGAGTAATAGTGCTAATCATGCCATTTACATTTAGTCATTTAGCTGACGCTTTTATCCAAAGCGACTTACAAGTTTTGTACAACACGTCAGTAGGAAGGGTACAACTCTATCAGCTGAGTAACAATGTTCATCAAAGTGTTCAGACTTGAGTGCTACAGTGTATGTTAGTATATTAGAAAGTGCATGACAGTAAGAAGGTTATTTTCTTTTATTTTTTTTTCTCATTTCAGATATTGATTGAATAATTGTGTCTTTAGTCGACGGCGAAAGATTGGTCTGGTTTCGGCTGTCCTAACTGTGGTGGGAAGTTCGTTCCACCATTGTGGGGCAAGGACCGAGAATAGGCGGCTTCTCTTTGATGACCCTCCCGGAGCTCGGATAGGAGTAGGTCCTATGTATGAATAATCAGATGTATGTATGTAAGAGTTATAGTATTAATATGTACAGTGATACAGATATAAAGACACTATGGTAGTAAATAATACTGACCAGCAGTGTAACTAGTAAGAGTATGGAGGGGGGTGGAGCAGGGGTACACCTGACTCGTTTACCAGGCGAGCTGCTGAGGGGAAGAAACTCAGTCTGTGGCGGGACCTAAGTGTCTGGGGCAGCTGTAGCCGCCTGCCGTGGGGGAGCATGGTGAAGAGGTTATGACCCGGGTGGGCGGGGTCTGCCATGATCTTCCTCACCCTCAAGGCCCTGGTGGAGTGTAGGGACTCGAGGGAGGGAAGGGGGCAGCCGATCACCCTCTCCGTCGAGCGTATCACCCGCTGCAGCTTGGCCTTGTCTCTGACCGTGGCTGCAGGGAACCAGGTGATGATGGAGAGGGTGAGGATGGACTGGATGATGGCAGTGTAAAACTGGACCATCATGGTCCTCGGCAGCCTGAGCTTCCTCAGTTGACGTAGAAAGAACATCCTCTTCCGGGCCTTTTTGTTGAGAGCGATGGAATTCAACTCCCATTTGAGGTCCCGGGACATAATACACAAATAACATAAAACATATTTTTTGAATGCCAACGTTTCATTAGAATGACTATTTCCTCTGTGAATCAAGTTAAAAAAAAGTTGTGGGTACCGTGCAAAACAGCGCCCACCTCAGGTGACACAGAGGAGTGTTGTGCTTCACTAACGACAGTAAATCAATGTAAGTCGTTTCTGTTAAGATATGTACAGTTATGGTTTGACACGTTTTAAGGCCCACCCAGTGAAACGGTGCTATTTTGCGTGCCCCTTCATCAAAATATATCCTCTGGTCATTCACAGAATGTCCTTCTTTGCCCAAGCAGCCTGAAGCCCCTTGTCTCACGGTGTAGTTTTGGAAACGTTTTGGAAATTATTGATCTGGGACGTTCATTGTGCCAGGTCTTCACCCTTAAATAGTTACAAAAATCTTTCTGCAGTCTCAATTTCGAATTTCCTCCTAGATTTGGAAATTGCTTGTAGCATGTTGTCTCTCAACACAGCATTCCCCAAGATCTAAAGATATCAATTGGTGGGGCGGCTACGTGGCGTAGTGGGCAAGGCGCTCGCCACGAATGCAAAGACGCTGGGCTCGCCTGTTCGAGCCCAGCGCTCCACATTGCTTTCAGTTTAGCTGGTCGTTCATACTAATACACATTGGCCGTATTAGGGGGTGGGAAACTGATGGGTGGGGATCGGGCGTTGTGGACAGCGACTCCTACAGGTCGGTTGGTGCGCCTGCGCAGTAGAATCAGGAAGTGTCGGGGGCAGCGTGAGCCTCCCACGCGTTACTCCTCGCCACTGAGAGATCGAGCTGCGCAGGTGAAAAGATGCGACTGCTGTTACCTCAGGTACCGGAGGGGACTTGTGCTATGTATGACTTAGTCCACATTGCAGCCGGCTTGTGGGAGGCAAGAAACAACGTTCGTGACAGGGGAGGGTTGAATTGGATGATACGAAATTGGGATGGGAGAAAATGTAGAAAATGGGAGAAAAAGTGGATAAAAAAAAAAAAAAAATCAATTGGTGATAAAACCCTGGAAAGAGTAGAGCATTTTAAATACCTTGGTGTGTGGTTTGATAAAAGACTGAATGTGATGAGATGTTTGAGAGGGCTGGATTGGGGAGCAAGTAGATCTGCAATGAGAACAATTTATATTAGCCTCATCAGATCAATAATAGACTATGGATGTATTATATATAGGTCTGCAGCAAAAACTAATTTAAAGAAGTTGGATGTAATCCAGAGCAAAGCGCTGAGATTGTGTTGTGGGGCTATGAAAACTACGGCAGTTGCAGCACTCCAAGTGGAGATGCATATTAGAAGAGATCAGGTGGCACTAGTGTATTGGGCCAACCTTAGAGGTCACAAGGATGAACATATTAGCAGAAATGTCCTAGTGCATTGCCAGGAAAATGAGAAAGCTCAACTAGAAGTTTTTGGGTGGATTATAGAACAAAAAGCCAGAGAGATGGGCCTTCTGGAACTTAGTGTGTGTCCAACAGTCTGTTTCCCAGCAGTTCCACTGTGGTTGATGAGTACTCCTGTTGTTGATTTAGAATGATCTATTAGAGTTAAAAGGGAGAAAGGAGATTAACAGTCATATGGTGGAGAGCCATATCAGGTTAATATGGAGAAAGACTGGTGGCTTATACTGATGCATCTAAGATAGAATCAAACAGAGTGGGTGCTGCATTTACAATCCCCAGTCTTAGAATAAAAAAAAAAAAAAAAAGAGAGATTAAGTAACAGACTAGCCATCTATTTGGCAGAACTAGTAGCTATAATGATTTATTTATTTTATCCTGGATAGAGGAGAATAGACATAAGAGTGATGTCTTAATTGCGTCAGACTATTGTTTCATTGATAAGTATTCGAGATGTTGTGTCCCAGTCAAGGCTGGACATTGTGCTGGAAATAGTGCAGATGGTAGAAAGACTTCAGCACTCAAGTATCAATGTTGTCTTTTTGTGGGTTCTGGCCCATATAGGAGTTTGAGGGAATGAGTTGGCGGATAAGTTGGCCAAAAAGGCTTGTGAACTTCCTCGAGTCACTGAAAATATACAGAGTAGTAAAGCTGAAATCCAAATGTAACGGATATGTGCCGCGATAGTGTGACTACGGCACATAGAAGTGTGTAAAACTCACTCCCCAGAGGCAGATAAACCGAGCGATTAGAGGGGAATTCCCTTCTTGGCGCAGCGGTTTGCTATACTGGCCCCGGAGCAGACGCTCGGGGTTCGACTCCCACTCGAGGCATGGTCGAAGTTTCGTGACGGGTACTAGGACGTACCCGTTATACTGGTGCCGTGACCCGGATGCCTTGGGTGGTGTGAGTTTAGGGGGGGTGAATGTAACGGATATGTGCCGCGATAGTGTGACTACGGCACATAGAAGTGTGTAAAACTCACTCCCCAGAGGCTGATAAACCGAGCGCTTAGAGGAGAATTCCCTTCTTGGCGCAGCGGTTTGCTATACTGGCCCCGGAGCAGACGCTCGGGGTTCGACTCCCACTCGAGGCATGGTCGAAGTTTCGTGACGGGTACTAGGACGTACCCGTTATACAAAGTATAGTCAAACTAAAGGCTAAGGAAAAATGGAAAGTCATGTGGGATAATGAGAGGACAGGGAGATGGTTTTATGGGGTTAAAAAAAGGGTGGGTTGGAGTAGGGCTACTAGTAGAAACAAGAGGAGGAAATGTTTACAAGAATGAGGTTGGGACATACAGGGTTGAACAGTACGTTAGTAAAGTAAAAAAAAACATACTAATGGCTAATGGGCTATGTGAGTGCGGTGTTAGTCAAGACAGTATCGAATATTTTGAAAATTCTTACGTTTTCTGATGATACTAATTTACTTTGTTCAGGGGAGGACATAAAAGAATAATTGAAAACAGTAGAAAGGGAATTGATAAAGTTAAAGAAATGGTTTGATAGGAATAAGTTGTCTCTATTAGATCGTCTCCAACATGGGGTTGGTGTCAGTGGCACTGCACTAGCATGGTTCTCCTCCTATCTCAGGAATAGAAGCTTTGCTGTCAACATCGCCAACTGCTCCTCCCCCTCAACCTCCCTCTCCTGTGGGGTCCTGCAAGGGTCCATCCTTGGCCCGATCCTGTTCTCTCGTTACATGCTACCCCTTGGTCCAATCATTCAGAAGCACAACATCTCTTTTCACTGTTATGCTGACGACACACAGCTTTACGTTTCCCTGAAACCTAACAACCAGTCTCTACTTAACAGTCTCATGTCCTGCCTGGATGACGTTAAATGTTGGATGGCACAAAACATTCTACAACTAAATCAAAACAAATGCAAAATAATCCTCTTCGGTCCCCCAGACGCTGTCACCACCCTTACCAACAGCCTTGGCAACCTGTCCTCCCTGGTCAAGCCTTATGTCAAGAACCTAGGTGTAATTTTTCAACCCACAATTTAAATTCGACAGACAAGTGAACTCAGTGGTAAAGGCATGTTTTTTCCAACTACGCACCATTGCCAAACTCAAAGCCCTTCTCTCCCCTGCAGACCTTCAGATAGTCATCCACGCCTTCATTTCATCTAGATTAGACTACTGCAACTCCCTCTATATATAGGCATTAACCAGTCTTCCCTGTCCCGCTTACAACTGGTACAAAACGCCGCTGCCAGACTGTTGACCGGAACCCGCAAGAGAGACCACATCACCCCTGTCCTTGCCTCCCTTCATTGGCTTCCAGTACGCTACAGGATAGATTTTAAGGTTCTCCTATTTGTTTTTAAAGCCCTTAATGGTCACCCCCCCTCCTACATCTCAGACCTCCTATCCCCCTATTCCAACACCAGGTCCCTCAGGTCAGCCGATCAGAGGCTCCTGACAGTCTGGAGGTCTAACCTCGAGCTCAGGGGGGGCCGTGCCTTTGCTGTCGAAGCCCCTGAATTGTGGAACAGCATCCCCACCTCCATTAGGCTTGCCCCCTCGATAGATGCCTTCAAATCTAGGCTCAAAACCCACTTCTACCTACTAGCCTTTCCCGTTCACTGACTCATGCCCTGTTTTCCTATGTGTTTGCCTGTGTGCCCTCCCATAAAACGGAGTGTGATTGTTGTCAATATGTATCTATGTGTATCTACCCTCTGTACAGCACTTTGGTTGACACGTGTCATGTTAAATGTGCTATATAAATAAATTTGATTGATTGATTAATGAAAACAAAACTAAATTTATGGTATTTGGTGGTGTTCCCCGACTGTGAAATTAAACTGAATTTAAATGGAACCGAAATTGAAAGAGTATATGAAACAAAATTCTTAGGTGTGATTATAGATCACAAACTCTGTTGGAAGCCACATATACAATATATCAAAGGTAAATTAGCCAAATCTGTTGGCATTCTGTACAAAACAAGGGAGCTGTTAAATCAGAAGTGTTTGCATATATTGTATTTTTCACTTGTTGTGCCATACATGTCATATTGTGTTGAGGTCTTGGGGAATGTTTATAAAACAAATATAGATATTAAATATTATTAAACTACAGAAAAGAGCTATTAGAATAATAAACAAAGCTAGTTACCTTGAATCGACAAATCCATTATTCACACATTAAAATTTGTAGATATGGTGTACATAAAAACCTTGGAGATAATTTTTCGTGCTAAGAGTAAGAACCTACCAGTTTGTATGCAATGTTTCTTTCAACCAAGAGAAGGAAAGTATCATTTAAGAGGGTTGTGTATTCTTAAGCAGAGCCGTTAATGGTAAGCCACGCCTACATTTTCCAATTCAAAATAGCAGGCTGGAGATTGGAAGAAAACCTGTGATGATGTCACTTCCTGTGAGGTCATAACCGGGACTAGGGCCCTGCTATAAGTGGAGGGCCGCGAGACACTGGAGAAAAAGGAGTTTGAACGAAGAAGGAGGAGAAGAAGACGGAACCGTTGTTGCAACAAACTACAATTATAAGTCAGTAGCCTACACGGCTAATGGTTAGGAAGTTTTTTGGGCACCTGGCGGCGGAGCTTGCGGAAGTAGAGAGGGAGTAGCAGGCCATGCCGTATGTTTCTGGGGGGCGGCTGTTGTGGGGAGAGGGAGACAAAAGTGCGGCTTGTTCATGTGGGAGGATGGATTTTGAGAGGTGCGCCGAGTGGCGGCGTCTGCGTCCGTCGGAACTGTGCAGTGAACACATGCGTGGGAGTAGTAGTCGGTGGTGGGAGGCGACCGGTGAAGTTATAAAGGATCGGGAACAGCGAAGACCTTGCGATTGGTGGCCCCGGCCTGTGAACGGCTGTCCAGGGTATTGGGAGGATCGTGATGGAAATAAATGGTGTGAGAAGGGCGAGGAAGATAGCGATATGGATAAGAATAGCCATGACAAAGGGAAGGGGACGGGTGGGGCCAGTATGGAGTGTAGTGGGGAAGAGAGTGGGGGAGAAGAGTGGAAAGAGGTGGGGAAGAAGAGTAGGGAAAGTGAGGGGAAGGGGAGTAAGAGGAAGAAAGAGAGGGGAGATAGCTTGAGTGGGTCAGAGGATGAGGGTAGAGTTTCAAGTTCAAGTTTCAAGTTTCTTTAATAGTTGTCATACAGAAGTACAGAATACTTTTATACAAAATGCTTCTTACTGTTGCGCTCCAGAGACTGTGCAAGACAAGATAAGTATGAAATAAAATAACATAGTAAAATTAGAAGTAAAAAAAAATGAGGTCACAGTGTTCAGTTTAGACATATGTACAATGTTCGATGCAGAATAGACGTAGTTACCATACAATATACAATACTGTGCAGTGTACTAATATACAATACTATATAGTGCAAGGCAGAAATGGAGAAATGGGACGAGGTGCAATTTAGGTACAATTCACAGTAGGTGTACGAGTTGTAGTGCAAATCCTTTATCAATAAATATAAAGTGTAAGTGTGTTTGTGTGATCTAAAGTGTGGAGAGTGGGTGCTGCAGTGTGTTGTTTGTTTGAGTGAGTGTGTGCGTGTGGGTGTGTGTGCTGTGTGCATTTGATGGTTGTTGCATAGTGATTATTGTTCGTTTAGCAGCCTGATGGCCTGGGGATAGAAGCTTCTTCTGAGTCTTTCTGTGCTCGCCTTAAGACTCCGGTATCGCTTGCCTGACCGCAGCAGTTCAAAGAGGCAGTTGTTCGGGTGGCTCGAGTCCTTAATAATTCTCTTAGCCTTCCCCTTGCACCGCTTGTTGTAAATGTTCTGGAGAGTGGGAAGCCCCCCTCCAATTGTGCGTTCGGCTGAACGTGTCACTCTTTGTAGTCTGCTACGGTCTTGTGCAGTGCTATTCCCAAACCAGGAAGTGATGTTGCTCTCTATTGTACATGAGTAGAAGTTCCTAAGGATCTTCTGACTGACTTGGAACTTCCTTAGGCGCCTGAGGAAGTAGAGGCGTTGTCGTGCCTTCTTCACAACACTGTCAATGTGTGTGGTCCATGTCAAGTCCTCGGATATGTGGGCTCCGAGGTACTTGAAACTGTTCACTCTCTCAACCGGGGCCCCGTCGATGCTGAGGGGGCTGTAGTCCTTGACCCCCGACCTCCTGAAGTCCACAATCATCTCTTTTGTTTTGCTGACGTTCAGGGAGAGGCAGTTCTCCTGACACCACTGTGACAGGTTCTCTACCTCTTCCAGGTAGGCCCTTTCGTCGTTGGCAGAGATCAGGCCCACCACTACTGTGTCATCAGCAAATTTGATGATGGTGTTGTTGTTCCGCTGTGCTACGCAGTCATGTGTGTACAGGGAGTAGAGGAGGGGGCTCAGAACACAGCCCTGGGGGGCCCCTATGTTGAGCGTGATGGATGAGGAGGTGCAGTTGCCGGCTCTTACCACCTGGGGTCTGCCCGTCAGGAAGTCCTAGAGGACAGGGTTTTGTAGGGTTGAATGTAGTGGTGCGATTTGAGGGAGAAGACGGAGTTAGGGGTATAGAGCCGAGACAGCTGTCAAAGCTCATTAAAGCGCAGTTAGGTGAGGTAAGGTACGGAAAGGTGTTGGGGGATGGGAACTTGTTTATAGGGTGTGTAAGTGTAGTGCAGGTAGAGAGGGCAAGGGAAATGAAGAGCATTGGCAAAGTGAGTGTCTGTAGAGTAGTGATAGTAGGGGAGAAAAGGGATGGTGGTTGCAAGGGGGTGATTAGTGGAATTCCAATTAAGGTTAGTGAAGAACAGTTGTTAGGAGATTTTAGGAGTAACGAACGTAATGGGAAAGTTTTGAGTGTAGAAAGGATGAAGAGAGGTGCAGAGAAGGAGGAGACAGGGACGATAGTTATTCAGTTTGAGGGTGAGGTTAGTCTGAAAGAGGTATTTTTAGGGTATATGGCATATAGGGTTAGGGTGTTTGTGCCGAAACCGTTGAGGTGTTACAGGTGCCAGGAGTTTGACATATAGCTAGGTTATGCAGGAAGGGGCAGAGATGTGCTAGATGTAGTGGGGAGCATAAGTATGGGGAGTGTGAACAGGGAGTGGAGCCGAGGTGTTGTAGTTGTGGTGGGAAGCATAGTGTAGCGTATTGGGGTTGTGAGGCTATGAAACTAGAGGTAATGGTCCAGCAGGTGCGAAGGGAAGGTAGGATTTCATATGCAGAGGCAGCTAGGAAGGTAGGACAGGGAAAGCAAGACAAGGGACAGGGGTTTAGAGAAGGGCAGTTGGCAGTAAGGATAGTGCAGGAGGATCAGGGAAAGCAAGATAGGGAACAGGGTTTTAGGAAAGGGCATCTGTCAGTAGAGGAAGTTCAGGAGGAGAAAGGGAGGGTGTTTAGGGAGAAGTTGGATATGGTGGCCTTTGTGGCAGGAGTAGTGATTACAACAGCGACGGTTAGCAGTAGGACAGATAGGACCAAGTTGATAGTTCAAGCAGCAGTGGGACACTTGGGTATGAAGGGGTTGACAGTGGAGGATGTTATGAGGGAGTTACATAGGGTGACTGATCAAGTAGCGTTAGAGAAGAGGGGTGTGAGTGAGCGAGTAGTTCAGAGTCAGGCCACGGGAGGCGAAGCATGTATCGCGGAGGGGGAATCAGTCAGGAGGAAGCAGCGTTAGCTGCACGCCATTGGACAATGTGGGGGATGAAGGATTCCAGTAGATGGCGGTAGAGTAGAAGGAGAAGAGAATTTGTGAGAAGATCGAACATTTAGGCAGCAATACGCCGAAAGGTGTCTAGTCTGCCGGAAATCACACGAAGAAGAAGAAGACTGGAGAAAAAGAGCATTGAGAAAGGCGGAGAAGATTGGACGAAGACCTCATCGATAAAGAACAATTCATTATTCACGCTGCCAAAGAGATCACAGAAGACAGTGTTGTTGACATCCGGTGAACATTTTTGTTCAAATATTTTGGGTGCCGTTCAGAGCTTGAATTCTTTTACATCAAGTGTTTTGTGAGCAAGTATTGATTGACTGATTATTCTTGTGGTCAATAAATGTAGAATCGGAAGACATTGAGCGATTTGTTTGGACTCATTTTTTACAGAGTGCTATATCTTTTTGAGACAACAACATAATGACCAGAGTACTGTTAGATTGTGCATCATCAGATACAATAATAACATTGCAAATTTAGTACACAAATATCAGATATATACATACACAGAGTATCAGGTTAAAATTCACACAGTTAACACATAGAAGACACTTGATGTTGGGAGAGATTAGAGTGTTAAAATGGGGGAGGGAGAGAGGCTATGCAGTAGTCTGACCAGTTGTTTTATACTGATGTAAACAAGACAAACGTCTTTCTCAGGTCTGCATCCCCTTAACAATCGTGTGTATTGAGCCGTACTGTATTGTACCCATTCTGCAATCTGTTAAATAAAGTTTTCATTCATTCATTCATTCATTCATTCATTCATTCATTCATTCATTCATTCATTCATTCATTCATTCATCCATTCATACTTCAGAAAATACATTTAAATTGGAGAACTATGATTGAAGTGTGAATATGTATGGGACAAATGTTGAATGTATATTTTATTGTTTTTATTGATATTTTTACTGTATCAAAAGTGGCATTAGCTCCTTAGAACTAAGTAGATTGTTGCTTACAAAGACATTCCCTTGCTGTTAAATACACACGTTTGGAAAATATGAAATTAAAGTGCACTTCAGCTCATAAAGACCACTACTACAATTTAACAGAAATTAGGGAAAAGATTGTTAGCAACATCTGCCATAGGGTATAGGATATTGTACAAGTAGGAGGGACTGTTAGCATTTAGTCAAATAAAATTTTTGCTTTTATGAAAATCATGTTTTTAGAAGGGTGTTTGAATTCCATAGCTTCAACAAAGACTTAGATTGGTTTATTATATGATTAGAAGTGTTTTTAAGGTCCAGTCTCAGAGTTTTGGGGGGGAGGCGAAGAAGGATTTGTGAGTGGTTACTAAGCTTATATGTTAATTAACACTTTGAGCGCCACGCCTGGTTTTCCGTTTTATTGGCTGAATGCCACCATCGGCGCCAATGTTAACGTTAATATCGCCTAATCTATGTTTTAAATTATGGCTATGTGTCTAATCTGCCCATCGCATTATCAAAGACTATTTTCCAGTCAGTGCTGTCAAGGCAGATTGTTTTTTTATCGCGTCGTTTCCGTTTCAGAGCAGTTAGAAAAGCCCCCGTTTTGATATAAAAAAACAGCTCATTCTGGAGCATTCTATGAAAATCGTCTTTTAGTGGAATATTCCACAACGTTGATATTCGTCTGCCTTTTTATGAATCGTTTTCAAATAAACGCTAGATGATCAATATTATACGTGCACGCAAGCACATTACGGCCGCGCACGGATAATCGCTCCGTTGATTTCCTCACGTAGTTTTACAGTGAAACCGAAAGAAGACATTTCACAAAACAGCTTATAACTTCATCAAACTTAGTCTGATTATCCTAACACTGATAACATAGAGTCCTTACCTGACATCAGATGGTATCCAACTGGTATATTCCAATTCCTGATCACCATTCGAAAAAATCGATACGTGTATGGATCCAACGCGATACTGTAGATCTCCATGATCAGCGGGGATCTGAGGTTCCAGAATGAACTGTGGTAACCCCGGCTGGATCAGTGAACTGGAAAATGTGGAGTACCGGATTTTTTTCCCCATTCATTTTCATTGAGTCCATTCCAAAATCACTTATGTCATCTGGGAGACGACAGGGGGCGCTTTTTTCCACAGTGATCGACGGCGCCGCTCGGCTATACTCGGGTAGGCTCGGGTGATGCAATAATTTTTCAGATCGCTAAAAAAAGAAAAAAAAAGAAAAATTCCGAGAAATCTCGTGAGTGGCACGGAAAGTGAAGGTGAGAATGGAAGAATGGGGCAACTTGCATACTAGGAAGAATGACTGCGGGAGGTGCGACCGTGCGACCTGTTGAGGATGCAGGCGCTAATAGAAAATAATACTGATGTGTTCTTTTTAGATTCAATAAGTGAATAATGAAGGAAGAAAGGATTCTGTGAGTGCAATTGATTAATGTTTTAATGAGAGACAATGGTTTATACCAGTGTGCTAGTTAAGACTAAACTTTTTTTGAAAATTATATATTAAGGGAGTGTTTTGAATATATTTAATGCAAATGTAGGAGACCACATCAGGTAATTTCCCTGTTGTTGATGGTACTATAATCAATGATATGTTTCAAAGTATGTGATAATAAGTGAATGAGTATGCGTGACACCAAACAGTATTAACATTTTGATTCTGTACTAAGGACAGAGTCAAAAGAGAGGATAAAGAATAAATTATTAATTTAAAATGCAATAACAAAGCTGAATCCTTTTCCAAACAAGGAAAAAATAGAAGTAGACAGGAATAGAATAAAATGTATTCAAATATAAATCTTGGAAGCGACTTAGGAAATGGAGCTAGGATTGATTTTTCATATTCAGCGCAGAATATGAAGAAATCACTTTTAGGCTGGCGGTTGATTAAACATGATTATAGTTGATGTCATAGATTCCAACATTGTATCCCTTAATTTGGCTGGACCAGACGACGGGGTTCTGTGATACAGGGAAGTGAGACATCAAATATCATTAATGGAGGCTTATAACCTTTTACGGTTGTGGCAACAGGAGGACACAAAAGTGCTGAAAAGAGAAGAAGATTATATTTGAACACACTTTAATACCCATAGGAGATTAATGATACTTAGGAATAATAAAAAAGAAATAAAAAAAAAACGCGTGACTAACATGTTCTTGTGTCTTTCAGAAACTACAAGTGGAGGTGCCGATGAATGAAAGGAGAAGGATAAGACAGAAATTCATATTCTGAGAATAACCTGTGTGTTGCAGAGGGAGACAAACTACAGAAAATAAGACTATCTTTATATTCCATTTACAAATTCTCTCATAAGGAAAACAGCATTCATATCACTAATAGGAAGAAAAGTTAATCAGAAGTTAATAGAAGGAAATAATAGAAAAATTATTTTGCTTTTTTTCTCCCTTTTCGCAGCTTCCCGCCAGAAGAACGCAGCTGTGACAGAACCCACTTGTTTGGTAAAAATAACTTACAGGATGAAAGATCAGTAGACAGGAAATGCCTCTATTCAGCAGGCCGCCTCCTATGAAGTATTTTATCAGAGTAACAAGTATATAGTCACAGACACGAACATATATATTTACACATATATATTTACACATACATACACTTAAAAAGAAGCTCATCTATCTTTCCTTCTGCGAATTACAAAATTAATAGAGACCTGCTTATCCAAACCATAGATAGAATAAAAATACAGAAAGTGCTATTGCTTAATAAAGGACTAAAATAACTTCATCACCAGGATGAATAGAACTGAGAAAGTACAATCCCCAGTGAAAGTAATTATGACAGACAACCCACTTAAAAAGGAGATTACGGAAATCTCAGAGAAGTGGAATGGCAGGTGGCCATCCATATGGCCGACTACAGGTTAATTTGATCTAAAAATCATAAACTCTTTAGAAATTCTTGTTCCAAACTATAAAACTAAATACAATAGAGGAAGTGATAAAGAGAGAAGAAGAATGAAAGAAATGTCAATATTGAGTTTGTTTTCTAGAGAAGCAAATAAAAGAACCCCCATAACAACGTTTTCTGCTGAAACAGATATGACCTCAATCACCTTACCTCCCTGTGACAATAGGCAGGGAGGGGCAAATGTGAATATAACCCAGACTGTAGTAACAACAGGACTACAATACCAACCAACACCTCCTGAACCAGAACAGCAACAACAAAGAGTGTTTCAGATGCCCAAGATGACACACACGCCCCAGCAACAGATGGGAAACAATCCTACCTATTTCAGACGAGAGATGAATGGGCCTCCTCACCGACCTCCACGGAGACCCAAGATAATTGAATGCTGGAACTGCAGTGCCATTGGTCACATGAGCCGGGACTGTAATCAACCAGATCGCCGACCACAAGGTAATGCCAGGAGGAGAGACATTTGGGCACAACCTTGGGCACAACAGATGCAACACCACGGCCCTAATGTGGAGACTACACATAATCAAAGAAACCAGACCCAATTGCAACCAATATTGCAATGAGACAACACTAAGACTGGTAAGCAAAGACTATTGAAAGAAGGAACACAAAATGGAAGACAGTGTTCCACAGTGACATTAATAATAAGTAGACTCCTGTGATCAACAAACACATAGGAGTTATGATGACCGACACTAAGGATATACATTATCAATATCAACGGAAAGGAGTATCTGGAGAAATCCAGACGAGAAGATTGTTATGAGGATGCTTTTCAGGACAAGGTGAGAGGCATCTGAAACCAGCACAGTGGACAATTTGAGACAGCCGAGAGGTGGCACCTGGACGAGCGGTTGGAAGGTGGCGGACAGTACAGGAGATAATCACACCATACTTCCACTTGAACAGACAATATTACAACTATAAATTATTTTTGGTCAACTGTCCAGCAGAAAACACATAACCCGCATTACTAACAAAAATATCCCCAAAAAGTGAGAATGTTCTAACAATAATAGAATCAAGTATAGAATGTTATGTATTTTTGTTTTTTTTATGATTTTCTATGCTTTCTTTGTTTAATAAGATAATGATATGACACATCAGAAGTCTAATATTGACTGCAAAATGAGCTGACAAGAAGGAATGGAACTTTCAAAAGCAGAATTCTCTATGTAAAAGCTCATCGAATTCTGTGGGGTGAAAAAGCACAAGCCGTCCTCACAAAAGATATTGGCTCAAGACTGGCCAAACTAGTCATATTAAAGGTGTTACAAAGGGTCAGATTAAACCGAATATATATATTTATTGCCTGAGATCCCATGTATAATATTTGTATATCGTTTGATATCCCTTGTATATTCTTTGTACATATACACGGAATATCCCTTTACCTGGTACAGGACAGACCATAATATTCGTTCTCCTATTGGAAGCGATCCCCTAGGCGCCAGTGACTTACCCCTAAAGCCGACTTGAAAGCTACCGACATGACTTGTCTTAACATGCCCGCTTCTGCCCATGAATACGGCTACCGAAAGCAGAGCGGCACTATTTGTCCACCGTACGTATAAATATGACCAGCGAATACAGAACTTCCTTTTCAGTTCGCCTTCAGTTCAGTCTGGTTCAGCTACCAAGTAAAGCCTCACCCACTACGCAACGTGTGGTGCAGAGTAGGGCTCGTATTGCCCCAAGATAGAGTCTCGTGTTATCCTAGTACGTTTGTTTAACGTATCGTTCGCTCCTTACTAGTAAAAGCCTTCATTACGAGTCAAAGACCACGTGAAGTGGGTAATTGTGTGTCTACATAAGAGCACTTATTGCCGCGTGCTAATAAGGATAGTAACGTCAAGTTCAACTGTGCACTACCGCGCACGGAGGATATCTACACCGGACCAGCAGAGCCACTTTCCGGCAAGGATTATTATTCTTCATTCTTCACCAAGCTGCTGGAGCAGAGAACCGCCTACCCCGCTGCTACTGTGGGATCTACACATGTTCGTGAGAACATCACTCGAGCCCGTCTCTGTCGTACCAGAGGCTCCACGGCTTTCACCTACGCGGCGCGCACCCTGGGACCAGGCTGCCTTTCCCCGCTGCTCCAGGGAGTAAGATCGCCTCCGTGGACCCTTGACTTTCATAGAGCATTGCCTCCCCCTGCTGGCTTACAACCGGTAGTACACCCCCCTTCCCAGAATATCCCTAGATCTAAGTCCTAACATTCATTATTGATTTGCCTGCACATTCTTTGCCTTATAAGCGCATCTAAAGTGAACAAAGTAATGTAATCTAATATTCTTTATGTAATAAATATTCTAAGCGAGTATTTGTGTGAAAACCGTGTTATTGTGGAGAAGTTCGCATCATATACCTTTGTACGGTATTGGCCAGTAATGTACATAGACGGTAGTAGTTTAATGATACTAATACTTGATTAATACAGTCAGGGAATTGTACCCCTCAGTTACAATTGGTCCTTCGAGCCGGAGAATAATTAGCGTAATATTAATATAATATTAATATTGACATGGCCGATGACGAACACTCCACAAACGGTTCTCCTAGGCTAGATCGCCCGCAGCGCAGACGGCAGCCACCTCCCTATCTAGAGGCATACGCTGTCAGTCCAATACCTAGCTTTAAAGGGAAGTTAAACGCGGAAAAAGTAGAAAGTAAAATTATGTCCGACCCTAACAACCAGACTACCCCGCCAACAGAGGCCCTAGTGGGTTCTAATGTAACTGACCAAGCTCACGGTGGGGACCAGGAGGGAACTGACACGACTTTACCCCCAGACAATACCGAAGAAATAGTCCCCGATCAGCTCCGGGAGGAAGACAACCCTAGAGAGACGCGCACCCAGGAGACGGATCTCCTCGGTACGCAACAGGAGAACGGATCTCCAACAAGTACTGCCGGGAGCCGATCGCCCCGAACGGCGTCTTCCCCCAGCGAGGCGGACAAGATGCTGGCGCAGGCACTCATCGCCACCCTGGCAGCCTCCACCGAACGCGATCGACTTCAAGCGCAACAGACGTGCGAGCGCGAACATTTTGCAGGCGAGCGAGAGCGCTTCCAGGCGCAACAAAGGAGTGAAGACGACCGAATAAGACTGGAGACCAGACGCCTCCAGACAGAAGAGAACATTGAGAGAAGCCGCGCCGACGTCGCAAATGCACAGCTCCACGCTGCCCATGCCAGCGCCAATGCCCAGCGCGACGTCGCCAACGCACAGCGCGACGCTGCCCAGGCCAGCGCCAATGCGCAGCGCGACATCGCCAATGCCCAGCGCGAAGCAGCGCGCGACGCAGCCCATGCCCGGCGCGAGGCAGAGCGCGACCGGCTGCAGGCGGAGCTGATGGACAAACTGGTTGCCATGGCGACACCCCCTCACTCCGCACGGAGCTCCCAGAGATCGTCAAGACATGGGTCTAGGACACATTCCCCTACCCGACGAAGCGACCCGGGACCCCGCCTACAGGAGGATCCTGTCCACGTCTCCGAACCCCCTCCCCGGCCGGTCCATACGAGACCCAGCAACCGGGAAGAACCGGACCACGCCGAGAGACTGAACAGAAGACTCCAGGTCCTAGCAGAGGGAGAGGAGGAGGAGGAGGAGGAGTGTCAAGCCGACCAGCAGCAACGTGCTCTGGCCCAGGAGGCCCAGTACAGCCCCGACCAGCAGCAACGTACTCGGGACCAGGAGGTCCAGTACAGCCCAGAAGTCAGCCCCGAGGCCCTGCGCTACAAACCCCCGACTCAACTCACGGGTGAGTTTGACGCACCGTCAGCCCCGAGGAACAGCACCTGGGTACCCGACCTTCGGTACCCACCAAGTACCAGCCCAAGACGACACGCAAGAGGAGACTCGCCGAGGAGGCCTCTCCCCCAACGCTCACCGATGTGCCAGTCATCCATGACATCATACATTGGCACACCGACGTTTCCAGACTTCACCCATGAGAATCGAGCACAGTATACGGAGCTCCGGATGTGCTTAGAGACAATGATGGTGGATGCCGCTGATGAACGCCACAAGTATGCAATATTACTGCAGCACCTGAAAGTGCCCCGAGCGCACAATATAGCGCTAGCCTATGCCACCTCTACGACCCCATACACCGCGGCTCTAGCAGCGCTGGACCAGAGATATGGACGTATATGGGATTACGTAATAGAAGAGATAAGGCATATTGACCGCTTACCCCCAGCAACAGACAATCGCTCACTAGACGACCTGTCTATAAAAGTACAGTCCCTGGTAGGGATGCTGGGAGCGCAACGAGAAAAGGGTATGCACGAGCTATACGCCAACTCTAACGTCGAGAGGATTTTAGAGAAGCTGCCGCCCGCCAGACAGGAGCGCTTCAGGCGGCAAAGAGACCACCGTGATCCTAACGGTCCAGAACCATCCCTCCTAGACTTGGCCGACTTCCTGGCGAGAGAAGTCAGCAGCCTACGATTGGATACGTTCGTGCGGAGCACACCAAACTCCAGAGAGGGACCTAGGAGAGTAAACGATGGCCGAAGATCGGTGACTGTTATGCACCAAGCCGAATCAGTACCGCAGCACCAGAACCACAACACCCCCTCGACGAAAGAGGACCAGTGGAAGATTGAGTGCCAGTACTGTGAGGGAGAACATCGGCTCTATCAGTGCGAAGATTTCAAGAAGCTGACCACGGATGATGTGAGCCAGTGGGTCAAGGACCACCGCCGCTGCTTCCGCTGCGCGTGCAGCCACCTAGCAGCTGAGTGCCGCTTGAAAAAGAAGTGCAGCAGGTGCGGTGGCACCCACCTGGAGGTCCTGCATGACATCAACAGGCGTCAGCCAGGACAACAGAGTGGGCCCGTCGCGGTAATGTACCATGCCGAGGCGGTGGCACCAGAACCAAAGTTCCACCAGACCGCTCCCTGGTGTCCCGACTGCTACGGCAGACACTGGGAGTCAAGGTGCGACTCGTACCATATAGAGTCTACGTCACCACCCACAGGAGTGCTCCACATTGACCAGCACAGCGGGACCCCCCGTGTGCTCCTCAAAGTGGTCAGAGTGCTCCTGAGCCACGAGGACAAGGTCCTGGACACTTACGCCGTCCTGGACGATGGGTCCGAAAAGACTCTCCTCCTCGCTTCCGCAGCAGCCCAGTTGGGCCTGCGAGGTGTCAAAGATACGATGACCATACGCACCATCAGAAGGGACCAGAAGACCATAAAGGGTGAAAAGGTCTCCTTCGAGATAGCAGCGGTGGACCAGCCCGAGAAGCATTATAGTATAAGCAACGTCTTCACCAGCCATGACATAGGCCTGTCGCAGTACACCTACCCCATCCCACAGCTGATGGCTAAGTATGGGCACCTACGTCAACTACCTATACCGCTTATCGACGGCGCCACACCGACCCTGCTCATCGGCTCCGACCACGCGGACCTCATTCTCCCAATTGAGGCGGCCCACGTCGGACCCAAAGGATGCCCAGTCGCGGTTCAGACCCGACTGGGATGGACGCTCCAGGGCCCCCTCTACGGACTTGACAGTCAACCCACGTCTACACGCTGCCTACACACAGAGGCGAGCGACACCGGCCTCTCCCCCGTACAGCGGAGGCTATTGACATTAAGCGAGAGGCCCGTGAGAGAACCGTGGGCACCAGAGGGAGTTCGGAACTCCACCCCCCTCAGCTGCGCTCCAGACGTAGCTGACATCGAACCCAGCACCCCAAGCAACTCCTTGACGGGGCGGCCGGGACCGGCCCCTCCTCAGACGGGGTACAGAGCAAACAAGAGAAACAGACGGAGGAGGAGGAAGCACAGCCAAGCACAGATCAAAGCAGTCTCAGGCCCGCTCCTTCCTAAGCCCCCCTTCATCCCGTCCAGTCGTCATGACCATAGACCAGTCACCACCCCGAGCTGCGTGGCCGGCCGGCCGCGTAAGCAAAGTGACCACTGGTGCCGACGGAAAGGTCAGAGTGGCAGAAGTGCTCGGCCAAGGGCGGATCTACAACCGACCCGTGGCGAGGCTGATAGAGTCGCCAAGGCTCCCCGACTCGCTTAATGACGACCATGACCCATGACTTTGTGAACTGACCGACCCTCACAACAGACATTGAGTAGTGGACAGTGCGGTTAATCTGTCTCTGCTTAGCTAATTAGGTGGGACTAATTAGGGGGCGGCTGTTACAAAGGGTCAGATTAAACCGAATATATATATTTATTGCCTGAGATCCCATGTATAATATTTGTATATCGTTTGATATCCCTTGTATATTCTTTGTACATATACACGGAATATCCCTTTACCTGGTACAGGACAGACCATAATATTCGTTTTCCTATTGGAAGCGATCCCCTAGGCGCCAGTGACTTACCCCTAAAGCCGACTTGAAAGCTACCGACATGACTTGTCTTAACATGCCCGCTTCTGCCCATGAATACGGCTACCGAAAGCAGAGCGGCACTATTTGTCCACCGTACGTATAAATATGACCAGCGAATACAGAACTTCCTTTTCAGTTCGCCTTCAGTTCAGTCTGGTTCAGCTACCAAGTAAAGCCTCACCCACTACGCAACGTGTGGTGCAGAGTAGGGCTCGTATTGCCCCAAGATAGAGTCTCGTGTTATCCTAGTACGTTTGTTTAACGTATCGTTCGCTCCTTACTAGTAAAAGCCTTCATTACGAGTCAAAGACCACGTGAAGTGGGTAATTGTGTGTCTACATAAGAGCACTTATTGCCGCGTGCTAATAAGGATAGTAACGTCAAGTTCAACTGTGCACTACCGCGCACGGAGGATATCTACACCGGACCAGCAGAGCCACTTTCCGGCAAGGATTATTATTCTTCATTCTTCACCAAGCTGCTGGAGCAGAGAACCGCCTACCCCGCTGCTACTGTGGGATCTACACATGTTCGTGAGAACATCACTCGAGCCCGTCTCTGTCGTACCAGAGGCTCCACGGCTTTCACCTACACGGCGCGCACCCTGGGACCAGGCTGCCTTTCCCCGCTGCTCCAGGGAGTAAGATCGCCTCCGTGGACCCTTGACTTTCATAGAGCATTGCCTCCCCCTGCTGGCTTACAACCGGTAGTACACCCCCCTTCCCAGAATATCCCTAGATCTAAGTCCTAACATTCATTATTGATTTGCCTGCACATTCTTTGCCTTATAAGCGCATCTAAAGTGAACAAAGTAATGTAATCTAATATTCTTTATGTAATAAATATTCTAAACGAGTATTTGTGTGAAAACCGTGTTATTGTGGAGAAGTTCGCATCATATACCTTTGTACGGTATTGGCCAGTAATGTACATAGACGGTAGTAGTTTAATGATACTAATACTTGATTAATACAGTCAGGGAATTGTACCCCTCAGTTACAAAAGGGGACATGCATTGCTATTCCTAGCACTATTTGGGCAACTTTACACAATTCCTGTGAGTCTATGGAAGACATCTGTAAGGTTTATTAAAAAAAGAAAATCATTGTTTTATATATATATATTTTTATCTTTTTCCCCCTCCTTTTTCCTCAGATTTTCTCCCATCCCAATGTTAGTCGTTATGCCAATTCCCAATCCCCTTCCTGGTCGCTGCGCACTTACCCCCCACAGTCGGTCTGGGAGAGTGGAGGCTATCACGTGCTTCCTCCGACACACGTCTAGCCAATCAACCGCTTCTTTTCACCTGGCAGCGCGGACTCTCACTGAGAGGGCGTAGCGTGTGGAAGGATCACACTATCCCACTTAGATCCTATCCGCGCTTAGCAGGCGCCCCGACCGAACTGTAGGAGTCGCTGTTTACAACGACCCGAACCCACCCCGCCAGCTTTTCCCACCCTCTAATACTGCCAATTGTATTAGTGTGAACGGCCAGCCAAGCTGGTGACAACGCCGGAGCTGTGAGCTGGATTCGAACAGGCGAATCCAGCCCAGCGTCTCCGGGGGGTTGGTGACGAACGCAATCTCCGCTACGCCACCTGACCGCCCTCATAGGGATTTTTTCTAACCGTTTATGATTCAAACTTTGTGTACACGTTCACATCCCTACTTTTATTACATTTCAGAATGTTGAGGGTTGTTGAGAATGTTTTAATAAAAAATATATAACAAAAATTATAATAAAAAATAAAAGTGCCGCACCAACGCATCCCCCGGTGATGACATCATTTACATTTACATTTAGTCATTTAGCTGACGCTTTTATCCAAAGCGACTTACAAGTTCTGTACGACAAGTCATCAGGAAGGGCACAACTCTATCAGCTGAGTAACAATGTTCATCAAAGTGTTGAGTGCCACAGTGTAGGTTAGTCTATTAGGACAAGTGCATGACAGTAAGGTTAGTTAGGGTTAGATATTTCATTTATTTTTTCTTTTTAATTCAGATAATGGTTGAAGAAGTGCGTCTTTAGTCGACGGCGAAAGATTGGACGGGTTTCGGCTGTCCTAACTGGGGTGGGTAGTTCATTCCACCATTGTGGGGCAAGGACTGAGAATAGGCGACTTCTCTTTGATGACCCTCCCGGAGCTTGGATAGGACTGGAGTAGGTCTGAGGCGGCCAGAAGATGCAGAGCGTAGGGGTCTTGAGGGTGTGTAGTTAGAGACCATTGACCGGAGGTAGGCGGGAGTGGTTCCCTTTGCTGCACGGTATGCCAGGTCGAGGGCCTTGAAGCGGATTCGTGCAGCAATGGGGAGCCAGTGCAGGTCTCTAAGAAGTGGGGTGACATGGGCCGACTTCGGTATCATGTGGGTCATGTGATGAGTCCAAAGCAGAGCTGCCATGACATCATACCGAACATTCTAGAACACTGGATAATATGGCTGACCTTCGAATATTCTTTTGGAATTCGAAGCTTCGGGGCCAAGATTCGATTTTAATTCGAAGCTTCGAGATAAAAAAATAAAATAAAAATAATAATAATATAATTATTTTTTTAATGTTGTGGGACTTGTACAGCACTTTGTTCAACTTTGTCAGTGCTGTAAAGTTTAAACCTTTTTAAATCTTAGACAAACGAAACACTTTGCTTTCATGAAATATTGTAAGCCGTCATTTGAGGCTTTATAAAAGCAGCATAATGAACACAAATCTGTCAGTGCTGAGTCCGACCTCATCTTAAATAACAAACAGCATTGCTTGTTGTAGTTAACAAAGAGAGGCAGAGTTGATTTTGCACAAAAAAAAATAAAGAAAGAAAATAGATTTTTAAATGTTTTTATTTTATTTTATTTTTTTAAATATATTCGAATTTTATTTTCATATTCGAATCCCATGCCCATCGAACAAAGCTTCGATGCTGGGTTTGTCAGAGATAATTTTTCTTGCTCATCTTATTGTGGAGGGGGAGTGATTCGAGTGATATTTTGTTATTAATATCTCTCGCTTGACTTCAGGTTATTTTCCTTTGTTCAGCCAGCCATGGACTACGACTTCAAGAGTCTGCACTGTGGCGCTGGAGAAGACGAAGAAGGAGTACAAGAAGGAGAAGAAGAAGGAGTGCGAGAAGAAGAAGAAGAAGGAGTACGAGAAGGAGAAGAAGAAGGAGTATGAGAAGGAGAAGAAGAAGGAGTACGAGAAGAAGAAGAAGGAGTACAAGAAGAAGTATGAGGAACAGGAGATTCTGGGGTACGGAGGCTTTAGCACCGTGAATGCCGGCTATCGCAAAGAGGACAAGCTACCTGTGAGTCATATACACCTGGGTTGGGATCAGTTCAATGAAAGAAAGTTGATTTGTATTCAAAGTAAAAAATTTAAACACTTTCAGGCACGAGAAGGTTGAATTATGTAGCCCAGTCGTGCCCAACCAGTCGATCGCGATCGACCGGTAGGTCGCGCGCTGGTTTCAAGTAGGCCGCGAGATTATTTTGGAAAATCATTTAATTTGATTTGATTTGGAGGGGAGGACAACACACGTTCGAGCAGTCCTGTGTATAAAAGGCAGCCTGGGCCAATCGATACCGTCTACATTCCGGACAGCGAGCTTCACCATAGGGATGCAAATTGATGCCTTTGTTTTCATGGAGTGGCATGAGTGGGGGTCGGGCCCATCACCTGGCAGGTACAGTATAAACGTGGCTCTGAGACCAGTCTTGAGTCACTCGAAACTGCAAGATGAATGGAACACCACCAGCTAAAAAGAGGTTCATTCAGAGGACGCTAGTTTTCCACAACGCAAGCAAGACTTCACTGCCGCCGCCGCCAGGACCCTCCGACGAGCTGCCGCCGCCGCCGCCGCCAGGGAGCAGCTCCAACGCCGCCTCCGACGAGCTGCCGGATAGCACCAGCGTCAGTGCCGCAAGCAGAACCGGAGCAGCCAAAAGACCAAAAACATATCATTTCCATGAAGAGTGGGAGGAGGCTTACTTTTTTGTTTATTTCAACGCAAAGTCAGTATGTCTGATTTGCAAACAAACTGTGGCTGTGCCGAAAAAGGGTAATTTGGAGCGGCATTATACAACGATGCACAAGAAACACAGCGCGGATTTTCCTCCAAAAACAGTCCTACGAAGAACAGCACTCCAGCAGCTGAAGTCTTCACTAGTGGGACAACAGTCCACTTTTACGAAGCCCAGCACCAAGGCAAAAGCTGCAACAATTGCTTCTTATCGTGTCAGTCACATTCTTGCTAAAAAGAAAAAATCCTTTAAAGACGGCGAATGTGTAAAAGAGGCATTGACTGCCGCTGCCGATTCACTCTTCGGTAATTCCAAGTATCACACAGAGATTATGGATGCTGTTAAAGACCTTCAGCTGTCACGTAATACTGTGACCCGGCGCTGTGAGGAAATGTCCGAAGATGTTCACGAGCAACTCATGAGGGACATTAATACATGCGAGTGTTATTCCCTGCAGTTCGATGAATCGACTGATATGGTAGATGTGGCACAGCTATGTATTTACATTAGAATGGCCTTTGACGACATGAGCGCAAAAGAAGAGCTGCTCACCATATTGCCTCTTAAAGGATACACTAAAGGTGAAGACATCTTTCAAGCCTTCATGGAGTTCGCTAAGCAGAGCAAACTACCCCTCCATAAACTCATCTCTATTACAACCGATGGGGCACCAGCCATGGTTGGCTGTAATAATGGGTTCATCGGACTGTGCAAAAAAAGCGACGCTTTCCCGGACTTCCTTAATTACCACTGCATAATTCACCAACAAGTGCTGTGTGCAAAGATTTTAAATATGAAGGACGTTATGGACATCGCTATGAAGATTGTGTGCTCTGTCAGGGCAAGGAGCCTACAGAGGAGGCTATTTCGTGCACATATGGAGGAGACAGGGGCGGAGCACACAGACCTGCTGCTGCACACAGATGTAAGGTGGCTGAGCAGAGGTAAATTTCTGGAGAGATTCAGCGAGTTGCTGCCTGAAATTAAAGAGTTTCTCAAGCTTGCTAAACATGCTGAATATACACATCTAGAGGACAACAACTGGCTTTTGAATTTGGCATTCATAACCGATGTCACTGGCATGCTGAATAACCTGAATTTAGAGCTGCAGGGAAAGGATAAATGTGTAATAAACATGATCAGCTCAGTGAATGCTTTTAAAAGCAAGCTCACCATGTGGGCCAGAAGGCTGCAACGCAGTGACCTACGCGACTTTCCTCACATGCAAGCAGAACTTCAACGTCAGGGTGAGGACACCGCACAGTTTGATTGCACACATTATGAGGAGCAAGTTCAAAGCATCTTGTCACAGTTTGATAAGCGCTTCACAGACTTTTCAATACTTGAACCTGTTGCAAGCTACATGTGTTTTCCATTTGGAACTGTAGATGTGGATGACATCACATCCAAAGTGGCCACACTGTTTAATCTGGACAGCCATGCTGTGGAGAACGAGATCCTCACACTTCAAACTGACATTGAGATTAAAGCCAGGGCAACACAAGGGATGAAGGCAGAGTTCTGGGAGCTACTGCTGCCTGAGAAGTACCCCAACCTCAGAAGATGTGCCATGAACTTAACAGCATGTTTTGGATCAACCTACCTGTGTGAGTCTGCTTTCTCTCACATGAAGATCATCAAGTCCAAGTACAGAACCACATTGACAGATGACCATCTTGTGAACTGCCTGAGGCTTGCAACGAGCTCCTACAACCCAGACATTGAAAAACTAGCTACCTCTTCCCAGTGCCAGCGTTCTCACTAAGGTAGAGACATTTAATAAAAAAAAAACAGATAAAGGAGAACTATCAGTGACTGTTGACAGACCTTTTTGTGGAATTGTTTTTTGATTGTATTCCATTTTGCAATGTGACAGCTCTGTTTACACATCATTCCTATTCCTTTTTTTATTGTACATATATTTTTATTGTATTGTTCCACTTTTGCTTTGGCAATGTAAACACATGTTTTCTCATGCCCATTGAACTGAGTGTGTGTGTTGTCAGTGTGTATGCAGAGTGTGAAATAAACTTGAGAAGTTACAGTTACAGTCTTGTCATTCTTGTAAGTCCTACACTACACTGTTACAATGATATATAAAATAGCATATTATATTATATACCCATTCAATATGCACATGACAGAAAATATTATATGCCATATAATATTTTCTGGCGTGTGCATATTGAATGGGTAATACTATTACTACTAATACTAGCCTTATGCACCTTATCACACTGAATACTGTGAATATATTTTTCAGTTAGTTAGAATCTAACTAACTGAAAAAAATATTCACAGTATTCACAGTGTCATAAGGTGCATAAGGCTAGTATTAGTAGTAATAGTATTACCCATTCAATATGCACATGACAGAAAATATTATATGGCATATCATATTTTCTGTCATGTGCATATTGAATGGGTAATACTATTACTACTAATACTAGCCTTATGCACCTTATGACACTGTGAATATATTTTTCAGTTAGTTAGATAGTAAATTATATTGACATTTGTGTTGTTTTTACTACCTGTACCCCCCCCCCCCCCCTTCCCCCATGCTGCTATTATGCCTGAATTTCCCCAAGGGGATCAATAAAGGAATATCTTATCTTATCTTAGCCGAGAGTAGGACAAATTTGGGCTGGTAGCTCTCGGCTAGGTGGCAAATTAAAAAGTAGATCTTGGTTCAAAAAAGGTTGGGCACCCCTGATGTAGCCTATTGACAATACATGAGTGTTAACAGAATTCAACTATAGGGTGACAATAATGTGGTCAAGAGGTAGGCCTGCCACGATAAAAAATTTTGCTGGGCGATTAATTGCCCCCGAAAATATCGCGATAAGCGATATTATTGCGACCGGTTAGAGAATTTTTTTTTGAGAAATTTATTTCCCAAAACTTTTATTTTGAAGCCCACCGCTCCGTCTTTTCCGGTGTTTTAGACTTTTATTTTGAAGCCCACCGACCGGACCGGAAGTATTGTTGTTATTATCCTAGCTTGCTGATGCTGCTGGTGGACTGGGGCCAGCTAACGTTAGCTTGCTGATGCTACTACTACTTCGACATGCTGCTAATGGGCTGGGGCCAGCTAACGTTAGCTTGCTGATGCTACTAGTAGATCGACATGAGCTAATGATAAAACAAATGTTGAGATTGTTGGTGAACAACTAACTTTAAGTTAGTTTTAACGTTAGCTACTAACGTTAAAACGCTAACGTTACACTACAAATAACGCTACTTGGTTAAAAGGAGCAACACTATTGAGAAATGTAGTTAAGCTATGTGGTGTTGCCCCACGGAGCTCCTGTGCTGTGCTCTCTGCTCTGTAGTAAAGCCAGCGGCCCGCCTCCCAACACGGACAGTGACTGACAAGGGGCACTGGTTCCGCCTCATTAAAACAAACGCGCAAATAGCAATTAATCGCGCCCGTCAAAATCATTGCATTAATTTTAATTATCGCGGCAATTAATCGATTTATTGCTTATCGCGGCAGGCCTATCAAGAGGCATGGTTTCTATCTTGAGCCTGAACTGGCATGACTTCTTTTATTCACATGGTAAGCAGCAGTAACACAAGTCTTCTCTCACTGAGAGACATTGGGGGAGAGAACGAAATGGGTGGATACCTTTGCTTTTATACTCGCCATAAGGTAGAGTACCTGGGTGGCTCCGCCTAGAGCGCCCTCCAGTGGGAACAGATATATATGCAACTAGACAGTCACTGGTGGAGACAATTATATATATGCAGGTAAACAGTTACTAGAGTAAACAGCCATATGTACAGTTAGACAGTTACTAACAATCCTACACAGAGCCTCTGATCTCAACAATGGATGTCCCATCATTAACATGTAAATGTCAATTTCAGTTTACATTTTAAATTGTTTAGATTCAAAGTTAATTCACACACACACACACACACACACACACACACACACACACACACACACACACACACACACACACACACACACACACACACACACACACACACACACACACACACACACACACACACACACACACACACACACATACATTCATAGAACATTTGCTTGAAGTGTTGCAGACAATAGAATAGTGTTTTTGTGTCTGTCCTGTAGGTGGCGATAAAACACATCCCCAAGAACAGAGTCACCTACACCCAGGACAGAGTCACCAACACCCAGGTGACAGGCTCAACAATGGATGAGGTCCCGCTGCAGGTGCAGCTCCTGCTGAGGATAGCAGAGGAGCCGGGACATAGCGCAGCCGTGGCGCTGTTGGACTGGTACCGCCTGGAGCAGGAGGTACTGCTAGTCCTGGAGAGACCTGTCCCATGCACCAACCTCGTCAAATTACATCGTCTGGAGAGAAGGGGCGGTGCTGCCGGAGCTCCAAGCCAAGGTAGGTGGTTTGTGTTGTGTGTGTTTGTGTGTGTTTGTGCAAGTGTGTGTGTGTGTGTGTGTGTGTGTGTGTTTGTGTATTTGTGTTTGTGTGTGTTTGTGTTTGTGTGTATGTGTGTTTGTGTAAGTGTGTGTTTGTGTGTGTGTAACGGATGTTCTGTCCGTGTTCTCCTTTCCTGCGTTGTGTTCTTTGTGTGAGAGGCTTAGGGATGAACACGTGAACACTGTTCAATCATTTATTTGATGGTCTTCAATGGAGGCCACCTGTATGAAATGGGTGGTCGAAATACCACAAAAGGAATAGCGTCAACATGTGTTCACTCGTCAAGTCTCCCACGTTGAATGCTTGTTGCAACTGAACTACATTACACAATAAATCGACATCTTAAGGCACACATACCTGTATGAAATGGGTGGTCGAAATACCACAAAAGGAATAGCGTCAACATGTGTTCACTCGTCAAGTCTGTTGACAAAGAACAACCAATTGACTATATTGCACGGTGAAATACACCGTCTAAAACCTCCAATTGTGCATATAACCTAACCACACCATTCATTACAACACTATTGAGTCATTATCATTTGTTAACATTGAATTCTTATACAAAATATATATACAACAGAGTAATACATAAAAGTGCTGCGCGCTACAATAGTCAAACGTACCTCCCACGTTGAATGCTTGTTGCAACTGAACCCCCAAACCGGAAAAGGTTGCTTCTATCATCGCGCTAATAATTGACCCGGAAGGCGAAACTCTCGAATGTGAACTTTCTCAAGTTACGTTCAAATAAAAGTGCCTTTGGTATAAAGAAATAATAAATAATAATAACCACTTGGAGACATTTGTAAAAGGATTTGGTGACATTTCAATCCTTAATAAAATAATAAACAATGTCCAATTGACCTGGTTACATTCACCCCTCCTGAAATTTCACCAACATCCTGTGTCAGCAGAGCAAGGGGGACATACAAAGAGAAAAAAAATATATAGGTAGTCTATCACTGACCCAAACTGGCACAAGATACAAGGACCCAGTCCCCTAGTCGACTCAAAAGTCACCCCCAAAAGAGGTTCAGAGAATAAAAAAGATTGATCAAGTCTCAGAATTCCCTTAGACCAGCACGACGCCTGATACGCCACACCATTCTTGGCACTTATTAAAGAAATGATAGACACCTAAGAAAAAAAATTATCTGACCGGGTATCTAGTGCTCCAGGCTCTAGCTCCATCCCTCACACTCGTTCCTGAGCTATCACTCCTGCAACAGGAGGTATCTAGCATCTGAGTGTATAGAGAAAAAAACAGAAATCCCCACTAACACCCACTGGCTCCAAATAAAAATACATACTGGGTCTCTAGTGCTCCAGGCTCCAGCTCCATCCCTCACACTCGTACCTGAGCTATCACTCCTGCAACAGGAGGTATCTAGCATCTGAGTATCGAGAGGAAACAGAATCCCACACTAAGGTAGAAAAAAAACTGGAATACTCAATACTGTAGTAGAAAAAAACTTGGATGAATGAAATAATTATATTGCAATAATGGATTGACCAAACAGATCAATAACATTCACATTATGCCAGTGCAGGTCTCTAAGAAGTGGGGTGACATGGGCCGACTTCGGTATCATGTGGGTCATGTGATGAGTCCAAAGCAGAGCTGCCATGACATCATACCGAACATTCTAGAACACTGGATAATATGGCTGACCTTCGAATATTCTTTTGGAATTCGAAGCTTCGGGGCCAAGATTCGATTTTAATTCGAAGCTTCGAGATAAAAAAATAAAATAAAAATAATAATAATATAATTTTTTTTTTAATGTTGTGGGACTTGTACAGCACTTTGTTCAACTTTGTCAGTGCTGTAAAGTTTAAACCTTTTTAAATCTTAGACAAACGAAACACTTTGCTTTCATGAAATATTGTAAGCCGTCATTTGAGGCTTTATAAAAGCAGCATAATGAACACAAATCTGTCAGTGCCGAGTCCGACCTCATCTTAAATAACAAACAGCATTGCTTGTTGTAGTTAACAAAGAGAGGCAGAGTTGATTTTGCACAAAAAAAAATAAAGAAAGAAAATAGATTTTTAAATGTTTTTATTTTATTTTATTTTTTTAAATATATTCGAATTTTATTTTCATATTCGAATCCCATGCCCATCGAACAAAGCTTTGATGCTGGGTTTGTCAGAGATAATTTTTCTTGCTCATCTTATTGTGGAGGGGGAGTGATTCGAGTGATATTTTGTTATTAATATCTCTCGCTTGACTTCAGGTTATTTTCCAGCCATGGACTACGACTTCAAGAGTCTGCACGGTGGCGCTGGAGAAGACGAAGAAGGAGTACAAGAAGGAGAAGAAGAAGGAGTGCGAGAAGAAGAAGAAGAAGAAGGAGTACGAGAAGGAGAAGAAGAAGGAGTATGAGAAGGAGAAGAAGAAGGAGTACGAGAAGAAGAAGAAGGAGTACAAGAAGAAGTATGAGGAACAGGAGATTCTGGGGTACGGAGGCTTTAGCACCGTGAATGCCGGCTATCGCAAAGAGGACAAGCTACCTGTGAGTCATATACACCTGGGTTGGGATCAGTTCAATGAAAGAAAGTTGATTTGTATTCAAAGTAAAAAATTTAAACACTTTCAGGCACGAGAAGGTTGAATTATGTAGCCCAGTCGTGCCCAACCAGTCGATCGCGATCGACCGGTAGGTCGCGCGCTGGTTTCAAGTAGGCCGTGAGATTATTTTGGAAAATCATTTAATTTGATTTGATTTGGAGGGGAGGACAACACACGTTCGAGCAGTCCTGTGTATAAAAGGCAGCCTGGGCCAATCGATACCGTCTACATTCCGGACAGCGAGCTTCACCATAGGGATGCAAATTGATGCCTTTGTTTTCATGGAGTGGCATGAGTGGGGGTCGGGCCCATCACCTGGCAGGTACAGTATAAACGTGGCTCTGAGACCAGTCTTGAGTCACTCGAAACTGCAAGATGAATGGAACACCACCAGCTAAAAAGAGGTTCATTCAGAGGACGCTAGTTTTCCACAACGCAAGCAAGACTTCACTGCCGCCGCCGCCAGGACCCTCCGACGAGCTGCCGCCGCCGCCGCCAGGGAGCAGCTCCAACGCCGCCTCCGACGAGCTGCCGGATAGCACCAGCGTCAGCGCCGCAAGCAGAACCGGAGCAGCCAAAAGACCAAAAACATATCATTTCCATGAAGAGTGGGAGGAGGCTTACTTTTTTGTTTATTTCAACGCAAAGTCAGTATGTCTGATTTGCAAACAAACTGTGGCTGTGCCGAAAAAGGGTAATTTGGAGCGGCATTATACAACGATGCACAAGAAACACAGCGCGGATTTTCCTCCAAAAACAGTCCTACGAAGAACAGCACTCCAGCAGCTGAAGTCTTCACTAGTGGGACAACAGTCCACTTTTACGAAGCCCAGCACCAAGGCAAAAGCTGCAACAATTGCTTCTTATCGTGTCAGTCACATTCTCGCTAAAAAGAAAAAATCCTTTAAAGACGGCGAATGTGTAAAAGAGGCATTGACTGCCGCTGCCGATTCACTCTTCGGTAATTCCAAGTATCACACAGAGATTATGGATGCTGTTAAAGACCTTCAGCTGTCACGTAATACTGTGACCCGGCGCTGTGAGGAAATGTCCGAAGATGTTCACGAGCAACTCATGAGGGACATTAATACATGCGAGTGTTATTCCCTGCAGTTCGATGAATCGACTGATATGGTAGATGTGGCACAGCTATGTATTTACATTAGAATGGCCTTTGACGACATGAGCGCAAAAGAAGAGCTGCTCACCATATTGCCTCTTAAAGGATACACTAAAGGTGAAGACATCTTTCAAGCCTTCATGGAGTTCGCTAAGCAGAGCAAACTACCCCTCCATAAACTCATCTCTATTACAACCGATGGGGCACCAGCCATGGTTGGCTGTAATAATGGGTTCATCGGACTGTGCAAAAAAAGCGACGCTTTCCCGGACTTCCTTAATTACCACTGCATAATTCACCAACAAGTGCTGTGTGCAAAGATTTTAAATATGAAGGACGTTATGGACATCGCTATGAAGATTGTGTGCTCTGTCAGGGCAAGGAGCCTACAGAGGAGGCTATTTCGTGCACATATGGAGGAGACAGGGGCGGAGCACACAGACCTGCTGCTGCACACAGATGTAAGGTGTCTGAGCAGAGGTAAATTTCTGGAGAGATTCAGCGAGTTGCTGCCTGAAATTAAAGAGTTTCTCAAGCTTGCTAAACATGCTGAATATACACATCTAGAGGACAACAACTGGCTTTTGAATTTGGCATTCATAACCGATGTCACTGGCATGCTGAATAACCTGAATTTAGAGCTGCAGGGAAAGGATAAATGTGTAATAAACATGATCAGCTCAGTGAATGCTTTTAAAAGCAAGCTCACCATGTGGGCCAGAAGGCTGCAACGCAGTGACCTACGCGACTTTCCTCACATGCAAGCAGAACTTCAACGTCAGGGTGAGGACACTGCACAGTTTGATTGCACACATTATGAGGAGCAAGTTCAAAGCATCTTGTCACAGTTTGATAAGCGCTTCACAGACTTTTCAATACTTGAACCTGTTGCAAGCTACATGTGTTTTCCATTTGGAACTGTAGATGTGGATGACATCACATCCAAAGTGGCCACACTGTTTAATCTGGACAGCCATGCTGTGGAGAACGAGATCCTCACACTTCAAACTGACATTGAGATTAAAGCCAGGGCAACACAAGGGATGAAGGCAGAGTTCTGGGAGCTACTGCTGCCTGAGAAGTACCCCAACCTCAGAAGATGTGCCATGAACTTAACAGCATGTTTTGGATCAACCTACCTGTGTGAGTCTGCTTTCTCTCACATGAAGATCATCAAGTCCAAGTACAGAACCACATTGACAGATGACCATCTTGTGGACTGCCTGAGGCTTGCAACGAGCTCCTACAACCCAGACATTGAAAAACTAGCTACCTCTTCCCAGTGCCAGCGTTCTCACTAAGGTAGAGACATTTAATAAAAAAAAAACAGATAAAGGAGAACTATCAGTGACTGTTGACAGACCTTTTTGTGGAATTGTTTTTTGATTGTATTCCATTTTGCAATGTGACAGCTCTGTTTACACATCATTCCTATTCCTTTTTTTATTGTACATATATTTTTATTGTATTGTTCCACTTTTGCTTTGGCAATGTAAACACATGTTTTCTCATGCCCATTGAACTGAGTGTGTGTGTTGTCAGTGTGTATGCAGAGTGTGAAATAAACTTGAGAAGTTACAGTTACAGTCTTGTCATTCTTGTAAGTCCTACACTACACTGTTACAATGATATATAAAATAGCATATTATATTATATACCCATTCAATATGCACATGACAGAAAATATTATATGCCATATAATATTTTCTGGCGTGTGCATATTGAATGGGTAATACTATTACTACTAATACTAGCCTTATGCACCTTATCACACTGAATACTGTGAATATATTTTTCAGTTAGTTAGAATCTAACTAACTGAAAAATATATTCACAGTATTCACAGTGTCATAAGGTGCATAAGGCTAGTATTAGTAGTAATAGTATTACCCATTCAATATGCACATGACAGAAAATATTATATGGCATATAATATTTTCTGTCATGTGCATATTGAATGGGTAATACTATTACTACTAATACTAGCCTTATGCACCTTATGACACTGTGAATATATTTTTCAGTTAGTTAGATAGTAAATTATATTGACATTTGTGTTGTTTTTACTACCTGTACCCCCCCCCCCCTTCCCCCATGCTGCTATTATGCCTGAATTTCCCCAAGGGGATCAATAAAGGAATATCTTATCTTATCTTAGCCGAGAGTAGGACAAATTTGGGCTGGTAGCTCTCGGCTAGGTGGCAAATTAAAAAGTAGATCTTGGTTCAAAAAAGGTTGGGCACCCCTGATGTAGCCTATTGACAATACATGAGTGTTAACAGAATTCAACTATAGGGTGACAATAATGTGGTCAAGAGGCATGGTTTCTATCTTGAGCCTGAACTGGCATGACTTCTTTTATTCACATGGTAAGCAGCAGTAACACAAGTCTTCTCTCACTGAGAGACATTGGGGGAGAGAACGAAATGGGTGGATACCTTTGCTTTTATACTCGCCATAAGGTAGAGTACCTGGGTGGCTCCGCCTAGAGCGCCCTCCAGTGGGAACAGATATATATGCAACTAGACAGTCACTGGTGGAGACAATTATATATATGCAGGTAAACAGTTACTAGAGTAAACAGCCATATGTACAGTTAGACAGTTACTAACAATCCTACACAGAGCCTCTGATCTCAACAATGGATGTCCCATCATTAACATGTAAATGTCAATTTCAGTTTACATTTTAAATTGTTTAGATTCAAAGTTAATTCACACACACACACACACACACACACACACACACACACACACACACACACACACACACACACACACACACACACACACACACACACACACACACACACACACACACACACACACACACACACACACACACACACACACACACACACACACACACACATACATTCATAGAACATTTGCTTGAAGTGTTGCAGACAATAGAATAGTGTTTTTGTGTCTGTCCTGTAGGTGGCGATAAAACACATCCCCAAGAACAGAGTCACCTACACCCAGGACAGAGTCACCAACACCCAGGTGACAGGATCAACAATGGATGAGGTCCCGCTGCAGGTGCAGCTCCTGCTGAGGATAGCAGAGGAGCCGGGACATAGCGCAGCCGTGGCGCTGTTGGACTGGTACCGCCTGGAGCAGGAGGTACTGCTAGTCCTAGAGAGACCTGTCCCATGCACCAACCTCGTCAAATTACATCGTCTGGAGAGAAGGGGCGGTGCTGCCGGAGCTCCAAGCCAAGGTAGGTGGTTTGTGTTGTGTGTGTTTGTGTGTGTTTGTGCAAGTGTGTGTGTGTGTGTGTGTGTGTGTGTGTGTGTGTGTGTGTTTGTGTATTTGTGTTTGTGTGTGTTTGTGTTTGTGTGTATGTGTGTTTGTGTAAGTGTGTGTTTGTGTGTGTGTAACGGATGTTCTGTCCGTGTTCTCCTTTCCTGCGTTGTGTTCTTTGTGTGAGAGGCTTAGGGATGAACACGTGAACACTGTTCAATCATTTATTTGATGGTCTTCAATGGAGGCCACCTGTATGAAATGGGTGGTCGAAATACCACAAAAGGAATAGCGTCAACATGTGTTCACTCGTCAAGTCTCCCACGTTGAATGCTTGTTGCAACTGAACTACATTACACAATAAATCGACATCTTAAGGCACACATACCTGTATGAAATGGGTGGTCGAAATACCACAAAAGGAATAACGTCAACATGTGTTCACTCGTCAAGTCTGTTGACAAAGAACAACCAATTGACTATATTGCACGGTGAAATACACCGTCTAAAACCTCCAATTGTGCATATAACCTAACCACACCATTCATTACAACACTATTGAGTCATTATCATTTGTTAACATTGAATTCTTATACAAAATATATATACAACAGAGTAATACATAAAAGTGCTGCGCGCTACAATAGTCAAACGTACCTCCCACGTTGAATGCTTGTTGCAACTGAACCCCCAAACCGGAAAAGGTTGCTTCTATCATCGCGCTAATAATTGACCCGGAAGGCGAAACTCTCGAATGTGAACTTTCTCAAGTTACGTTCAAATAAAAGTGCCTTTGGTATAAAGAAATAATAAATAATAATAACCACTTGGAGACATTTGTAAAAGGATTTGGTGACATTTCAATCCTTAATAAAATAATAAACAATGTCCAATTGACCTGGTTACATTCACCCCTCCTGAAATTTCACCAACATCCTGTGTCAGCAGAGCAAGGGGGACATACAAAGAGAAAAAAAATATATAGGTAGTCTATCACTGACCCAAACTGGCACAAGATACAAGGACCCAGTCCCCTAGTCGACTCAAAAGTCACCCCCAAAAGAGGTTCAGAGAATAAAAAAGATTGATCAAGTCTCAGAATTCCCTTAGACCAGCACGACGCCTGATACGCCACACCATTCTTGGCACTTATTAAAGAAATGATAGACACCTAAGAAAAAAAATTATCTGACCGGGTATCTAGTGCTCCAGGCTCTAGCTCCATCCCTCACACTCGTTCCTGAGCTATCACTCCTGCAACAGGAGGTATCTAGCATCTGAGTGTATAGAGAAAAAAACAGAAATCCCCACTAACACCCACTGGCTCCAAATAAAAATACATACTGGGTCTCTAGTGCTCCAGGCTCCAGCTCCATCCCTCACACTCGTACCTGAGCTATCACTCCTGCAACAGGAGGTATCTAGCATCTGAGTATCGAGAGGAAACAGAATCC